>NC_058405.1:152613999-152781503 GCF_002201575.2 Neomonachus schauinslandi
GCACAGCAGGGAGCCCAATGTGGGGCTCGATCCCAGGACTCCAGGACCATGACCTGAGCCGAAGGCAGACGCTCAACGACTGAGCCACCCAGGCGCCCCGTCAGGGACTATTTCTTTAGTCTCCTGCCTGCCTAAGCAATTGTTGGTTCACAAATTGGTCCCCATATGGGAGAACAAGGAGAGACTGAAGAAAAAGGCAGACTACCCAAGACTGGTAAGTGGCAGTTTTAATAAGCAAGAGAACTTTAGTACAAGGCTTATCTTGGGTGGCTGTAAGACAAGTAAATCTCTGCACTGACTCAATAAAATCTTAAAAGTTTATATAGGGGCCTGAATGGGGTTCAGTCACATATACCACCAAGACAGTCTCAAAAACACACAGCTCTCTCAGGACTGTGTCCTTGAAAACTGTTCCCACTGTGGGAATTAACTGTAGGCAGAATACACAAACCAAGGACAAGGGAGGGAGGGAGGAGCCTTCAGTTGCCCAAGTCCACTTTGTGGGTCAACTGGCAGTCACATCTTTTCAATGACCTCTTCCAACACTATATTATTTCATTGTTATTACTTATAACATGGCTTTTGGGGGCATGACATCTGTGCAGGGCAAAAGCAAGTTCATGGAATTTCATTTATTTACTGCTGTTTTTTGAGCAATTTAATTATAGTGTCAAGGTTTGAATCTAGAACTTCATATTGCAAGTCTAATTTTGTTTGTTCAGGGGGAGTGGGAGAGGGAGAAGCAGGCTTCTCGCCGAGCAGGGAGCCTGATGTGGGGCTCGATCCTAGGACCCTAGTATCATGACCCGAGCCGAAGGCAGACATTTAACGACTGAGCCACCCAGGTGCCCTGTTCATGCTTTTAATGTCTCTGGTCTTTCTTTTTGTCTTTTCTTTCTTTCTCTCCTTTTTCCTTCCCTTCCCTTCGCTTCACTTCCCTCCCCTTCTCTTCCCATAAATATCCAAGAAACAGTTCAAAGAATGATGTGCTCTAGCTGAGTAGATGGCCCTTGACTGTGATTCCCAATAGTCTATTAAAAGGTATATAATTTTACCTCTTTGAAAAGACTTAACTCTCTTCTTCCAACACTCTACCTGCCTCTGCAAAAATAATTCCTATGACATTTTATTTTTCTCTATGGTTCTTGTATCTTTTGCTTTAGAGGGCCAGGCTCTGTTTTCCTTATAGTTTGCTTCAAAATAAACATTTTAAAAATTCTGCCAGAAATAGTGACATTATATAAATACAACTATGGTAAGGAAAATTTAAAAATTTGAAAAAGAGAACTTCCTCTGGGGAGTGTATGTTTTGTGAGAGAACATATAATGCTGCACTGAACATGACCAAAAACTTACCAAGAAGTCAATATTATGTTGCACTACTACAGGCAAAAAATTTAGTAAAGAAAGTGATAGTAAAACTTCTTAGTATATTACAGTCTGGAAATTAGAGATAATTTGGAGGTTTGTTTAGAGGATGAAGGCCAAAGTGGAATGTTGAAATTGGGAAAAAGATTAAGCCAGAGGCTTTGACAGTTTTCTTCAAATATTTGAGAGACTATCTCAGGAAAGTGACATCATTCTGATTTTACATATTTCAAAGTCATAGATATTGCAACAAAGGATAAAAGTTACAGAGATAGATTTTGTTCAAAAAAAGGATAAAATATTTATTGTAAGAGTTAGAGAATCATAAAGAGGGAATATTGGAGTCACTGAAGATTTAAGCACTCAAAGAATGATCTTCCCCAATAAGGTGGTATACTGTTTTCTTACACTAATTTTCTTACACAAAATGAAAAAAGTAATGGAACAGTATTTAAGTTGTTTTTTTTTTTAAGATTTTATTTATTTATTTGACAGAGAGAGACAGCCAGAGAGAGAACACAAGCAGGGTAAGTGGGAGAGAGAGAAGCAGGCTTCCCGCTGAGCCGGGAGCCCGATGCGGGGCTCGATCCCAGGACCCTGGGGTCATGACCTGAGCCGAAGGCAGACGCTTAATGACTGAGCCACCCAGGAGCCCCCAGTATTTAAGTTTTCTTAATGTCAATTTAATACAGGAAAAAAATGAATGAGATCTCAAAGTTGAGGCTTTGATAAAATTTTAACCAACTTCCAATATTTCCCACCTGAAGTTTCTATATATTTTTAAATGATTCTGACAAAAAAATAGTTTAAAAAAATCTAAAACTGCCTTTGCCATGTAAACTTAAAATGGCACCTTTGTTGGAATTTATGTCTATATCAGCCCTCCAACATCCTTTTCTCTCCTCTTCTTCCTGTAGGTGTCAAAAATCATTACAAGGTAATTATGGTGACAAGGACTAAGAGGGAATGGTAGAAATGAGATAAAATGTAAATGAAGAAAGATGATTCTTAAGCAGTAGGGTGTACTCTAAATGACCTCCTAATAGGACTGTGAAGCTACATAACTACTGCTTTGAATTTTGATTTGTTTTGTTTTGTTTTCTTAAATATTGCTGAAACCCCAGAGTCAAATCCCTGGGAATAATATGCTATGGCTACAGGTTTTTGCCTCTGTAAAATGTGAACCTATTCAGCAAGAGTGGCCAATGAAAATATAAACCCTGATCTTCTTTTCAGCAATACAGAAAAACACACTTAAAGTGTTTTTTTTTTCTCTATTTCACTATATGAGATATTTCATTATTCAGCAAATCAAATAGTCCATCCATGGATTTTGCCATCACAACTCTCAGCAGGAACATACAACAGGTGATAAGCACTATTTTTTAACATGTATAACTGAAGATACTTGTGTGAACATAGTGAATATAATAAGAATATAGTAAATGTTACTCTTTGCCTATTATAGAAGCCTTCTTAATTTATATAAATCATCTTGTATGTCTGAAATTGTGTCCTTTAGAATGGATAAGGTTACTGCTTTAGCAATAAATTAGTAAAGTAATATAATTTTAGAATAAAACAAATGATGGAATGAAGGTGTTAACTGTGCTGCTCATTCAGAAGCATTATTATTCATTATAATTTTACTGCTTACCATATAAAATCAAATGATGTATGTTCTAATGTAGAATTTAGTGAAAACTGTAGAAATCATCCTTTCTCTTGAACAAGTTCCATATATTAAAATTAGGTATTAGTGTTTCATTTCAGGTCAGATAAAATTCACCCCCCACCCCCCTACCCCTGCAAAAATCATCACATAGCAGACCAACAGAAGTGAACTGAAGAATTTCTCTAGAAGGAATATGAGGAATAGCATCATTTTTGAAAGATAAATTTCTATAATGTTTATACAAGGCACGTTGCTCTGATCTGGAAACCAAAGAGAAAAGCTAAAGAGAACTTATACTTTCTATGTGTCTCCAAGCTATAATATACATAAAACAATTGTAATTTCACTTTCTAGAAAGATGCCTGTCAACCTCTGTAAAATGAAATCAACCTCTGTAAAATGAAAGTAATTCTCTGAACATGATGTCAGAATGCCTTATCTAGTGTTCCCTGGATATATGACAGCATACCATAAGGGCTCTAGAGCATATATAGAATATACTTATTATGTACTGTGACTACTGTTTTCTTCTTTCAAAATATCTTTTTAAGTGAACTATTTTTTTCCAAATTTTTATTTTTGTTTTACTCCAAAGCAATATAGATAGAATGTTTGTATATATGGGCAAGAAATGTACTTAAATGAATTAAACAAATGGACCCAAATAAGAGGATTTTACTTAGTACAGAACATTTAAGTTTTGGTGTATTAATCTTTTGAAATAATAATTTATATATAAACACACACACATATATATATTTATACATATAAATAAATATAAAGTATATATGCATATATACTTAGGGAACATTAAGGGGGAAAGCAAAGCACAGAAAAGTACTCTATTTAGATTTCCTTATTATTCCAGAAATTACATACATATTTATTTCTATTCTCATAAAAATTTTACACTCATACAAAGAGACTTTTATCATATATTACAATAAATATCCAGAAAGTAGGATTGGGAAAGAAGAGATTGATGTTTAATTTTATTTCCTCATGTGCCTGAATTATTTCATGGCTGTACATCTTTTTTACTATGGTAAATGGGGAATCATAATAGTTATTAAGTTATGCTCTCTAAGATAATTACTCATTAATATAAATTAAATGGAATTTACTCTGTCATTATAATTGTAGACAAATGTTTTTGCATCATTTTGACCTACAGTAAAATGAAACAAAAACAAACACAAGAAACTCTGATTATTAATTAACATTTTTATTAGTTTATCATCCTGGATCACCACAAGATGTAATAGGTGCAATGTATCTTTTTCAATGAAGTTTCTTGCCAATGTTTATTTGAAGACAGCAGAACTTGTTATTTGCTGGAACTTGACATAAATTTGGTTTTACTCTAATACAAAGAGTTTTGTCTTGAAGTATATTTCAAAGGGTTGTCATTGTTGTTACTGTTTTTATATTCCAAGCGAATAAAAATATGTATTACTGAAGATACTTATGTAAGAACACATGGTACATAGTTCAGAAATGGTCTAGTTAGTTATTGACTTGGAACAGAACATAAACATTTGATGTTATAGTTTGGATAAATTATGTTAACTACTGCAAAATGTCTGACATTTCTTCTAACATTGTTAAGTTACTTATAAATTAGTTAGTAGATGTGGTACTTCCTTTCTACCTACTGGCAAAGTCAGAAGAAAATTCCACAATTGTTAATATACTTTTAAACTGAAGATATTGTCAAAATTTTTGAAATGGTGAAATTCCTTTGATAAATAAAATTTTAACTTTAAAAATAAACCACCATTATTTTTGTTAAATAGATCATCTGAAATTCTTATCCAACATGTCTAATTTAATTGCTTTCTTTTTTTTAAGATTTTTATTTATTTATTGAGAGACATAATGATAGAGAGCATGAGAGAGGGGAGAGTCAGAGGGAGAAGCAGACACCCTGCTGAGCAGGGAGCCCGATGAGGGACTCGATCCTGGGACTCCAGGATCATGACCTGAGCTGAAGGCAGTCGCTTAAACAACTGAGCCACCCAGGCGCCCAAATTTAATTGCTTTCTTAAAAATAATTTTATAATATAATTCACTGCTTAATAAAGAACATGCATTAATGTTATTGGTAAATCCAGTAATTATGACACATTAACAGAATAAAAGATAAAAAGCACATGAAAATGTCTACAGAATGCTAAAAAAGCAGTTGACAAAATTCCACACCCTTTCACGATAAAAATGCTCAACAAAGCAGGAATAGAAGGAAAACATCTCAATATAATAAAGACCATACATTAAACACCTATAGCTAATGTTCTATGCAGTGCTAGAAAATGATAGCTTTTCCTCTACGATCAGGAACAAGACAAAGGGGCCCATTCTCATTACTTCTATTCACATAATACTGGAAATCCTAGCCAGAGGATTTTGGTAAGTAAAAGGAATGAAAAGCATCCTAATTGGGAAGAAATAAAACTGTCTGTTTGCCAATGGCATCATCTTGTATATTAAAAATCCTGAAGACTCCATAAAAAAAAGTGAGGGCTAATAAATGAATTCAATGAAGTTGCAGGACATAAAATCAACACACAAAAATAGTCTTTCTATACACTATCAAGGAACTATCTATAAAGGAAATTAACAAAACATTCCCACTTACAATAGCATGAGAAAGAATAAAATATTTAGGAATAAGCTAACCAAGGCTGTGAAGGTTTATACACTAAAAACTATGAAAATTGCTGAAAGAAATTAAAGCAGACATGAATGGAATGACATTTCATGTTCATGGACTGGAAGACTTAACATTATTAAAATATCCATACTACTCAAAGTGATCTGCCGATTCTATGAGATCCCTATAAAAATCCCAGTGGCATGTTCTTGTATACATAGAAAAAAGCATCCTAAAATTCACATGGAATGTTAAAGGATCCCAATGGCCAAAACAATCTTGGTAAAGAAAAACAAAGCTGCAGGTCTTACACTTCCTGGTTACAAAACATGTTAAAAGCCATAGTAATAAAAACAGTATGCACCAGCATTAAGATATATCCAACCAATGGAACAGAACAGAAAGCTCAGAAATAAATTTGTATATGGTCAGAAGGCCCTAGACAAAGGTTTCAAGGCTACTCAGTGGGGAAAGTACAGTCTCTTTAACAAATGGTATTGGTAAAATTGAATATCCACATACAAAGGAATGAAATAGGCCTTTACCTTACACCATATACAAAAATTAATGAAAATAGATTAAAAACCTAAATATAAGACCTGAAACCATAAAACTCCTAGAAGAAAAGCTGGGGAGGGGCGCTTGGGTGGCTCAGATGGTTAAGCGTCTGCCTTCGGCTCAGGTCATGATCCCAGGGTCCTGGGATCGAGCCCCGCATCGAGCCCCGCATCGGGCTCCCTGCTCGGCGGGAAGCCTGCTTCTCCCTCCTCCACTCCCCCTGCTTGTGTTCCCTCTCTCGCTGTGTCTCTCTCTGTCAAATAAATAAATAAAATCTTTTAGAAGAAAAGCTGGGGAAAGACTTCATGACATTAGATTTTGTAAGGTTTGTTGTTCGTTTTTTGTTTTGTTTTTTGGTTTGTTTGGTTTTTTTTTAGCTATGACAGCAAATACAAAGGCAGCAAAAGGAAAAATAGACAAATGAAACTACAACAAACTTAAAAAACTTCCACATAGCAAAGAAAAAAATCAAAAGAGTATAAAGGCAACCTATGAAATAGGAAAGAATATTTGCAAACCATATATTAAATAAGGGGTTCATAGCTAGAACATATAAAGAACTCTTACAGCTCAACAATAATAACATATTTGATTAAAAATGGTCAAAAGATCTGAATAGACATTTTTTAAAGATGATATACAATTGGTCAAGTATACAAAAAGATTCTCAACATCATTAATCATCAAAAGTGAAATTGAAACCACAGTCAGATGTCATCCTGTACTCATAAAGATGGCCACTATCAAAAGAAAGAAAGAAAGAAAACAAAGGAAAAAAAAAGAAATAAATGTTGGCAAAGATACGGATAAATTGGAACCCTCTATATGTTGTGGTAGTGTAAAATAGTGCTGTTGCTATAGAAAACATTATTGAAGTTTCTCAGAAAATTAAACATAGAATTACCATATGGTCTAACAATCCAACAGCTGACCTTTGAATGATGCAGCTGTTAGGGAAGCTGAGCCCCCAGGCAGTGAAAAATCTGTGCATAACTTAGACTCCTCCAAGATTTAACTACCAAAAGTCTGCTTTTGACCAGAAGACTTGTCTATAAATAAACAGTTGATTAACACATATTTTGTATATTTTATGTGTTATATACTGTATTCCTAGAATAAAGAAAGCTAGAGAAATGAAAGTGTTACGGAGAAAATAAAAAAAAGAGACAATACATTTATAATACTGTACTGTATTTATAAAAACAAACAAACCTGTGTATAAGTGGACCCATGCAGTTCAAACTTATATTATTCAATGGTCAACTGTATATCCAAAAGAACTGAAAACAGGATCTCAAAAAGATATTTGCACCCCATATTCATTGCAATATTATTGTGATAACCATGCGGTAGAAGAAACCGAAATATTCATCAATAGATGAATAAAGAAAATGTAGTATACACATACAATGGAATGTTATTCATCCTTTAAAAACATGGAAATGATGTTTGATACTACAACATGGATGAAATTTGAGAACATTATGCTAAATGAAACAATTCAGTTGCAAAAAGACAAATACTGCATGATTCCATCCTTATAAGTTATCTAAAATAGTAAAATTCTTAGAAACAAAAAGTAGAATGGTGGTTGCCAGGGGCTCGGGGAAGGAGAAAAGGGGAATTGTTTCATGGATATAGAGTTTAAGTTTTACAAGATGAAAGATTTTGGAGATCCATTGCACAACAGTGTGCATATAGCTAATACTACTGTACTGTATAGTTAAGATGGTCAATATTGTTATGTGGTTTTTACCACAATAAAAAAATTACCTTGAAATTACCTCAAGATCAAAGAGCCAACTGTAAGAGCTAAAACTATAAAACCTTTAGAAGAAAACAGAGGGAGAAATCTCCATGACCTGAGATTTGGCAGTGATTTCTTAGATATGACACTAAAAGAACAGTCAACGGAAGAAAGAATAATATATAAATTGGACTTCAAAAGATACTATCCACAGAGAGAAAAGGCAACTCACAGAATGGGAGAAATATTTGCATTTATATATCTGATAAGGGATTCATGTTTACAGTATATAAGTGACTTCTACAACTCAACATCAACAACAAAAACAAATAGCCTGATTTTAAAAAAGTGTTGAGACCATGAACATCTATTTCTTCAAAGATATACAAATAGCCAATAAACTTATGAAAAGATGCTCAACATTTGTGATCATTAGGGAACTGCAAATCAAAAGCACCAAGAGATACCACTTCCTGTCCATTAGATTGGCTATTATTAAAATACCACACACACACACACACACGTGAAACAAAAAAACAGAGAAAACAAAGTGTTGGTAAAGATGCACAGAAACTGGATCCCTTGTGCATTATTGCTGGTGGATAAGTAAATAGTGTGATCCAGCTTCTTTAAAAAACAGTATGGCAATTCCTCAAGAAAATAAAAATACAGTACCATATGATCCAGCAATTCTCCTTTGGATATAAAGCCAAATAACCAAAAACAAGGAATTGTAGAGAAAAGATATTTGTATACTTACACATTCATAGTAGCATTATGCACAATAGTTGGAACATGGAAACAATCTACATGTCCTTTGATGGCCAAATGTAAAAACATAATGCGGTATATACATAGAATGGAATATTATTCAGTCTTTTTTTTTAAGATTTTATTTTATTTATTTGACAGACAGAGAGAGAACACAAGCAGGGGGAGCCACAGAGGGAGAGGGAGAAGCAGGCTCTCTGCTGAGCAGGGATCCCAATAAGGGGTTCCATCCCAGGATGCTGAGATCATGACCTGAGCCGAAGGCAGATGCTTAACCAACTGAGCCACCCAGGTGCCCCTGTTATTCAGTCTTAAAAAAATTCTCACACATGAGATGCCTGGGTGGCTCAGTCCTTAAGCATCTGCCTTCAGTTCAGGTCATGATCTAAGGGTCCTGGGATCCAGTCCCGCATCGGGCTCCCTGCTCCACAGGGAGCCTGCTTCTCCCTCTGCCTGCCACTCCCCCTGCTTGTGCTCTCTCTCTGTCTCTCTCACAAATAAATAAATAAAATCTTAAAAAAAATTCTCACACATACTGTAGCATGGATGAAGCTTGAAGACATTATGGTAGGTGAAATAAACCAGTCACAAGAAATAAGAGCTCTATATGATCACTTTTATGAGCTGTCTAGAGTAGTCTAGTTCATACAGACAAAAGGTAGAATGGTGGCTTCTAGGAACTGAAGAAAGGAGAGAATGCGGAGTTACTATTTAATGGGTATGGAATTTCAGTTTGGGAAGATGAAAAAATTCTGGAGATTGATAGCAGTGATGGTTGCACAAAAATGTGGATATATTTAATGCCAGTGAATTGTGCACTTAAAAATGGTTAAAATTATAAAATTTTATATTATGTATATCTGACCATAATTGAAGAAAAAACCTCATTTGGGTTGCAAGGAAGTTTATAACATATGTGTGCTCTCTGTAGGTCCAAAAAAAGAAAAAAATCTTTCAAATGAAAATCTGAGATTCAAATTCATGCATCATTCAAATTTATACTACCTAAATGGCCATAAATCCTAAGATGGGCTCAAGCCATGGCTAATGGAAAAACTGAGATGCTTGTAAAACAAAAATGTGAAGTTTTTAGAAATAATTTCATAATCATGGGCATAGGGAAGTACAACTGAAAACCAAAAACCATTGGATATGATCTTTATAAAAAAATTAAATCATATGAGAAGATAAATCACCATGTGAGTGAGACAAACATAGACTTAGTTTCAACTACCAAAAAGTATAATGATTTGAAGGAAACTAAAGGATAAAATAAACTTTATTCCAGAGGATAAAATAATTAAATGTATTAAAAATAATATAAACTATCATGGAGAAAAGAATGATGAGGAAAAAAAGAACAATCAGAATAGACAAAAGGAAAAAAGCAAATTTTAAAGAAAAAAATATGATAATTAACATGAAACTTCAATAGATTAATTAGCATATGAGCAATAAAAATTCCACAAGTCAGAAGAAAATGGGAAAATGTAAAAACATTTAATAAAAATGGATAATAGAGGGGCACCTGGGTGGCTCAGTTGGTTAAGCGACTGCCTTCGGCTCAGGTCATGATCCCAAGGTCCTGGGATCGAGTCCCACGTCGGGCTCCCTGCTCAGCGGGAAGCCTGCTTCTCCCTCTCCCACTCCCCCTGCTTGTGTTCCCGCTCTCGCTGTGTCTCTCTCTGTCAAATAAATAAATAAAAATTTAAAAAAAAAATAAATAAATAAAAAAAAAATAAATAAAAATGGATAATAGAATGAAAAGTTACAACCTAATTCAAACTTTGCAATAAAAATTGAAGAAAAATTTTAAATTATAGATGTGAATATGTGAAGAGAAATTTGATAATATATTTTCAGAATTTAAGCATGATATGAATCCCCTAATTAATAATTATATGAATCCCCAGGGACCCAGTGATTTCTGAGAAGTGTTAATAGGAATAAATTCAAAACCATACAATGAAACAACATACTGAAATGAGTGAATATCTTAACATCAATGAAAATGTAAGGACAACTAAAATAGGCAAACAGTAGATTTCTCATCATCAAATTCACAGGTTGAGTAAAAAAGAAAAAAATCTAGCTTTATTTTACGTACAATGCATTCCTAAGCATAATGATATAAAGTGGTTGAAAATAAAGAAACAAAAATATGCCATGACACTGACAAAATATATGAGTAGTAACCGAAAAATCAGGGGGAAAAAGTCTCTAATAAAACAAAACAAGAATATTGAGATGAGCAGGAATAATTGATGGAAAGGTGGTAAAACTTTATAAAGTCCTATTTCCCTAATAATATATCTTCAGAATACATTAATGCAAAATTTAACACACTTTTCAGGAGAAATCTTAATAAACTCTCTCAGAAACAAGTTGAACCAAACATAAAAAAAAAAACCTAGTATTAGATTGATGTTAAATTTTATTCATTTAAAAAAATATCCTCACTATTCTCAGAATTTACCAAATAATTCAGGATGGTTAAATAATCTATAAATCCTTAATCAAAAATCATCTTACCTTTCCTTCTATACAAAAAAGCATTGAGGCTTTTTTAAATATGAAGGTTGTCAAAGTATACATCTAAAGCAAAGATAGAAAGGCTACATATCTAAAAGAAGAAAATGTTCATATTTTTTTCCCTAAGGAAAAATAGGGCAAAGAGTTTTGACAGGTTAAAGATTATCTTAAATTTGAAAATCATTTAATGCTTCACTCTGAAAACACAATTTATTATGAATTCATCAACTTCATAAACATGTTCCTTTCTGAGGCTAATCTGCCCTATAAGAAGAACCTGAGACTGAATTTCAATGCAAGTAGTTTCTTTGAGAGCTGACTATGGGAACTGCTATAGGAGGGGTAAGGGAGACAGGGATTGTAAGGAAGTATTAGAGCTCTGGGCTATTGGAATTCCATCCCAGTGGGGACTTTTGGGACATAGTGGAAATCCTACCTCAGACATGTCTTCTGAAAGGCATGAAATTCCCTTCATTTTTGGTCAAACGCTGTTACTAGGCTAGTAAATTCTAGCACTTAGGACCTGCCAGGTGTAAAGATAAAGCATCTTTTGGCCAGACAAAACGTTAAGCAAAGAGTTTTAAGTACTCATAGTAAGAAGCTGTGGTATATAAAAGACTTGAGAGTGCTGACATAATAAGCCAGAACACTGAGAGCATCTTCAACAGTTGTATCTTTTCCTAAAACTTGGATTCTTTATATATGAATATTATTGCATGACACAAAGCATCCACAACTTCTTCAAAGAGTCAGTAAGGTGATTTCAGAAAGAGTTAAACTAACTGGCATAGCCTAATTTATTGTGAATTGACTAGCTGGTTACTACTGTCATGTATGTGTATATTCATTATTATTCATTATTATGTAAGACAATAAATGCTAAAAATATAGAAAAATTTTTTCTAGTAATTATTTACACTTTTAATTTTCTGCATAAATGGACAAATAAGGTAATAAAGATACATTTTGCATTTGTTGCTTTAGATCTATTATCTGGCATGGACAGTTTGTTTCTGTGTATTCCAAGGCTTTGGTGGTCATTATCACCACTTCAATTACTTTCCTCTCCATGTAATTTTGAAAAGGTTTTTTTTTTCTTCATTAAAAAAAATAAATCCATTAATTACTAATGTCGAGGAATGAAGGATAAAATATATACTTTAGATATTATCTACTATATATTCTATCTCATGACAGATACTGGGCACTCATAAATATTTATTTGAACAAAATAAACAAGTTTCAGTGAACACTTTTATTTCAGTTTAATGTTATGCTCTAAAAAGATTATACTTGTTCAAGAAATTAAAATCTTATATAGTAAAATTTTAGGTTTAAATAGCTATTTATTGATTATGAGTATGTATTGCTTTTACTTATTTGTTTGACTATGTATTGCTTTTAAATGTGTAATTATAAAAATATTTTAGGATAAGCAAAATAAAAGCCTGAACAAGGCAACTCCAATATATATTGCTTATATAACAATTTTAAACTGATGCACCACCTTAAATCATGTCATAACCATACATTTTTAGTTTGCTTCCTAAATTTCGTGAAATATCCTTATGAATTCATTATAATTATAAACTTTTATTTTGATGATTTCATTCTGGATTAATGTTTCAACCTCCCGGCAGGGGAAAAAAAATCTAAGTTTGTCTTCTGACTCTTTGTAATATTTCTGTTAAATGTAGTGAGGAAAAAATAATTTAAATTGTAAATTCATTTTAATTTCATTACTAAATACCCTTTAGGGAAAACATTTTTTCTCTGTCAAGATAATTAATAATTTTAAAGGGTGTTTTCAATATGCATTTGCCTGTAAGAAAATATATAATACAAAGGCCTGGGAAAACAAAAATTACATATTTCTAGATATGATATGCTCCATGTATCTACTGGGAATGTGACTATATTAATATCCAAAATTAAACATAAAAGATACATACTCTTTTCACAAAGTCAGTCTCTGAGATAATAGCCTATTAATATAAAAAAAATGAAATATTTTGCTTCTATTTGCTTAACCAGTTTCTAATTTGTTTTTCAGAACTGTAGTAAGATACTTTGACACAAATGTTTTGCTTTGTGAGCCCTTTCTCTCATATCTTCTCTCATATCAACCATTTTGTATAGTGACTGTTTTCTGTGATGAATTACTTTTTACCTCTTTTAGAAAACATTAAGTTTTTATGGAAAAATGGGAACGAACCAGTGCTAAATAAAATGCATACTGAGTAAACTCAAATGCTGAACATGTTATTATTATGATTTCTTTTTACAACCAATAGCACAAGGTGGGTGGCAATTTTATTTTATGTTTTGTTTTATTTTGTTTTTTGACTTAATTGTAAAAGTTTTATTCTTAGTTAATGAAAAGATTCATAAATGTCACAAGCTATTTGTGTAATGGATGATGATGGAGTGGGAAGAATGTGGCCAAGAGAGGCCTTTTCCCAAACCAGCCTACAGGACTAATCCATCTGATAAAACAGAATAATCTAATCATGAAACATGATTTAGTGTTAGGTAGAAAGTGATATTTTAATGAAAATCTAAGGCTACTATCAGAATAAAACCGAGTTATCATGTGTAAAAGTTTATAGACTATATTTGAGTAACTGTGTTGAGAATCAGTGTGGCATAATGAAGGGGGGAAAAAAAACATTGTCATGTTAGATCTAACTGGATTTGAACCTTGATCTTGCCATTGAAGAGGTGATTGAATTTACCTGAAATATTTAAATACTCTGCAATTTCTCTTCCAATGTAAAATGTGTATACTAAACAATCTTTAGGTATTTTTCAATAATTAAGATAAAAATGTAAAGTTCAAATAAGTGAGCTGATCCATGGAAAGTGCTCCTTGACATTATTATCTTCATAATATATATTTTAATAATAGTATAATTACAGTATCCCCCCTTTATCTGTGAGGATACATTGCAAGACCCCCAGTAGATCCTGAAAGCACAGACAGTACTGAACCCTATCTACATTATGTTTTCCCTATGCATACATACCTATGATAAAGTTTCATTTATAAATCAGACACAGCAAGAGATTAACAATAATAATAAAATAGGATAATTAAAACAATGTAATAAGTTATATGAATGTGTTCTCTCAGAATATCTTATTGCACTGTATTCACCCTTCTTGTGATGACATGAGATAAAACGCCTATGTGATCAATTGAAAGGAAATGAATATTGGACGAGTTGAAGCTATTATTGAACTGATGGTCTTCAGAAGGAGGATCATCTACTTCTAGAGTGCAGTTGGCTGCGGGTAAAAGAAACCTCAGAAATTGAAATCATGGATAAGAGGGGGACCACTGTTATCTTGTTAAGCAGGGAACTTCCCTTCAATATGTAGGTACTGATGTGGGTTACTGATAACCCTCAAGCTTAGCCATAGAGTCCATGACTAAAAGGTTGTTGCAAAAAATAACATGAATTTTCTTGATGTACTTATAAAATTAAAGTTCTCTGAAGCCAAACTTTATAGTCCACTTTTTTTTTCATGCCTATCAAAAGCGAATTGCAGAATGCCTTATGAAACGCTCTCGGGCACCTGGGTGGCTCAGTTGGTTAAGCGTCTGCCTTCAGCTCAGGTCATGATCCCAGGGTCCTGGGATTAGTCCTGCATCCGGCTCTCTGCTCAGGGTGGAGCCCTGTCTGCCTCTCTCTCTCCCTCTGCCTGCCTCTCTCTCTCTGTCAAATAAATAAAATCTTTAAAAAAATAAATGCAATGCCCTTTGTACTTAAATGTTATGCTTTAATAAGAACTGATAAGTATTCTAACCAGTTATAGAAACACTGGGCACTGTTATATTGATTTGGTTAAAGTGGCTCAGAAATTATTGCCACCAAATGAAGTTTTTGTTTGTTTTTGGAATTCTATTTGGGAATGTAGATTGCTATAATGACATAAAGAAGCAGCAGAAATCATTTTATGCTTTGTTACAGCTTCATTAAATTGTATAACCTAGGGCATGGCTTTAGTAGGAATACTGAAGCAGATCCTGAAGTTGGAACCTGTCCTTAGAGGCTCTCAGCTAACTCTACTTCTCACAGCTGAAAGTCAAATGAGGGAGATCGGAACAGTTTGCCTCCGTTGCTGACACAAGATTATCCCAAGCATTGAATTATGACAGAGTGGTGGATAATTGATGGATAACACACTTCAAATAATTAGTAATCTTTGTACCTTAAGATAGGAGTAAACAAAACCACATCTTTGAGCATAATTACATTGATTAACACACACTAATTAAGTCTTATAATGATATTTGAATAGCCCCCAAAATTTAAATTTATGTCTCCTGCAGCCCATTAATTAATATTAACTCCCTTTTCTGAAAGTGTTTTACCATGTCCCTCACTGACACCAACATCAAAGGTTATCAAGCACTTGATAAAAATTTACAGAATAAGTTGATAACAAAAGAATATGGCCAAAACCCTTGTGTAAGTTCAAAATAGGCTGTGCTATGTGAAAGATAGGTACTATTTATGAAAACATTTCCTCAATAATATTTATGTTCCCCAGGACAAGGAGATTATCTATTACTTTAGGGAAAAATTAGTGAATGATTGTTGAAATAATAAACTGATTTATTTTTTTTGTAAGTCAGTATACAAAGTCACTAATTTATAGACTAGTCCAGAAGTAAAGGACACATGTATATAAAACCAGTTTTCACATAGAACACAGCTTCACTGGAATAAACAACCAGTACATGGTTCAACATTTTATTAAAATATGTGACACATCATATTCTAATTTATCTGCCCACCTCATTAGTTGTTGCACTTCCTCTTATGGTGATGTTTATTGTAAGCATCTATTAGTGCTCTACATATGGTAATTAATATGTGTCGAATAAAGAAACACTGATGAGTGGAGTAAAACACACAAATGGAAAGGGAAGGCTAACTCCTTCTCTTTGGGCAAAGAACTCACAGGGATTATGGGGACATTTCTTCATCTGAAAGACCCACTTAACAGATGGTCTCCACTCTTTATTTGTTGGATATTTAGAATTAAAACAGATTTGGAGAAAATATCAGAGCAAAACTCAAAATGAAATGTTATAGATTAAATAATTTTCAAGAATAACCTTGAAGACTTTTTCCAATCAGGGCATTAAAGTTCTATGAGTATTTCATGAATACTAATTCTAATTTCTGTTCTCTACAATGGGTCTGCTCAAGAAAAGTATAACCTCTGCTAGTTTTTTTCCTAGAAAAGAACTGGCAACAATTAAGAGAAAGGTAAATTCCCAATACTTGATCTCTGATAGTGGCAAAAACCCAGGGAGTAGGTTTGTGCCTCAAGTATATTCTCTACCAGAAAATCTATTGTACAGAAACATTTCCTCCATCTAAAAGGTCCCTTAAAGTAATTGCTACTGCAGAAGCAACCATTCTGATTTGCATTGACTTTCAATATTTCCTGCAGGCATGCAAGACCCTAAATGCAGTTTTCTCATCTAAAAATATGAATTTATAGACACTAGTTTATTGATCATTTCTGCTATTGGGTAGATATTATTGACTTATATCGGACATTCTTTCATAATGCTCTCCCATTAAGGAAATCTGGTGAAAATACACCATAGGACTGCCTTGATACACAATTTCCATTTAAAGATGCTGAAATTGCAGTGTACTGAGATGTTAAGTGTGGTGGATAAAATTACACATAGAATGAATATTACAAATTAAAATTGAGTTCCATAAGAATTCAAAATCAAACATAGCAATAAAATATGTATAGTTACTTAAATGAAATGTTTAATGTTTAAGCTCATGCATTAAAAAAGAGCCTATACAATGGGGAAAAGACAGTCTCTTCAACAAATAGTGCTGGGAAAACTGGACAGCTACATGCGAAAGAATGAAACTGGACCACTTTCTTACACCATACACAAAAATAAACTCAAAATGAATTAAAGATTTAAATGTGAAACCTGAAACCATAAAACTCCTAGTAGAAAACATAGGCAATAATTTCTTTGACATCAGCCATAAAAAAATTTTTAGATGTATCTTAGGCAAGAGAAACAAAAGCAAAATTAAAGTATTGGGACTACACCAAAATGAAAAGTTTTTGCAGGGTGAAGAAAACCATCAACAAAATGAAAATGGGAGAAGATATTTGCAAATGACATATCCAATAAGAAGTTAATAACTAAAATATATAAAGAACTTATGCAAGTTTGCAATACCAAAAATCAAATAATCTGATTAAAAATGGGCAGAGGATCCAAATAGACATTTTTCTCAAGAAGACATACAGATGGACAACAGGCACATGAAAAGATGCTCAATATCACTAATCATCAGGGAAATGAAAATCAAAACCACAATGAGTTATCACTTTACACCAATCAGAATGCCTAAAATCAAAAGCTAAAGAAATAACAAGTGTTGATGAGAATGTGGAGAAAAAGGAATCTTCATGTGCTGTTGGTGAGAATGCTCATTGATGCAGCCACTGTAGAAAACAGTATGGAGATTACTCAAAAAATTAAAAATAGAATTGCCATACAAACCAGTAATTCCACTACTGGCTGTTTATCACACACACACACACATACACTAATTCAAAAAGATATATGCAGCCTTATGTTTATTGCAGCATTATTTACAATGGTCAAGATATGAAAACAATCTAAGTGTCCATGGCTGGATGAATGGATAAATAATATTACCTATATCTATGTCTATATCTGTATCTATCTCTATCCCCCCCCCACACACACACACAAAGGAATACTACTCAGGCATAAAAAAGAAGGAAATCTTGCCATTTGCGACAACATGGATAGACTTTGAGAGTATCATGCTAATTGAAATAAGTAAGACAGAGAAAGACAAATACCAACGATTTCACTTATATGTGGAATCCAAAAACAAGACAAACAAAACCAAACAAAACTAGTAGATATAGAGAACAGATTGGTGGTTATGAAAGGGGAGGGATTTTGGGGGCTGAGTGAAAAGGGTAAAGGGGGTCGATTATATGGTGACAAATGGTAATGACTTACTGTGATAACATTTCATTACATAATGCATGCAAATATCAAATTATTGTGTGGTACACTTGAAACTAATACATTATATACTAATTTTGCCTAAAAAAAGAGCTTGAAAATTCTTTGTTTCCTATTGCTGCTGTTAGAAATTACCATGCAACACAAATGTGTTCTCCTACACTTCTGGAGTTCAGAAATCTTAAAGCAATTTCACTAGGCTAATGGCAAAGCTATACTTGATATGAAAATATTATATAATATAGGTCTAAGAGTATATTCAATAATTCTCTGAGACCTTGATTCTGGCTCTTACTATTACGCTTCAAACTGTACTATTATTACCAATAAGTATCAATAATCCAATGTCTGTTGCTTTCTCTAAAGAAGCTTTCTGAGACAGTCCTCAGTTGAAAAATTTTATCTCTACTTTTTTTTTAGTTGCTTATTGTTAAATGTTAGTGCTCATCCTTTTTCAATTGAACATTTAACAGATATCTGAAATATTTACAAATTCTGTCCTTTGAGGAGCATGTAGATTGGTGTGTTTTACAGATGATGTTCTAATTATTGTATGTTTATGAGAGTTCCTGTGGTGTTAAAAACAAATCAATATATAAAAAGGCATGTACGGACTACTCATGTTAATATGACAAGAAACAATGATTAAGATCAATTTAGAGTTGTCTACCATAAGACAAGACAAAGTGTACATTTTCCTTTTTACTTATTTTACATGATATTCAGAAGAGTAGTTAGAGTTTCAACCAAAATCATTAATATTGAAGCTGCAGGATCGTTACTTAAGCTGCACTGTTTTATTTATGAAATAGATCATTGTTTCAAAAATCCCATTTCAGAAGACTAGTCCAACCCTATTTACAGTGACTACTACTCTGACTAAATAATTGTAATTTATATTATAATTAAAATGTTCAGATTGGTTTTATTCTCTGCTAGATTGTAATGAAGCTTTATGGGTAGCTATAATTAACCTCCACTGATATTAATCATGCACATTTAGGGATCTTGAAATTGCTGATCATACAGTTCTCTTAAAGATGCATGGGGCAGTGTGGATTAAAGAGTATACACAGCAGGGCTTGCAGCCATAGTCTATGTAGTGAGCAAAAATAGATAGTTGCTAGAAGTGACATGCAGAGGTCATTCAGTTCATGTTCATTATAAACTATTTCATTTTCTGCCTGTTGGGTATATGAAAGCCATATATGATGTCACATTTTCTCCAAAGTAGCTCAGGCTCTCGGTAGCTCAAGCTACCTGGCTAATCTGTAAAAGGTGAATGACACTGTTCAATTTTCTATCAGTGACTTTCATCCTCTCCAAGGCTAGCCAAAGAGATCCAGCAAGATTCTGTTCCAGAAGAGAATTTAATAGGAGCTAAATCTTTATGCAGTGTCTTTATGTTTGAAATGTCAGGGCAAATGCACATCCATCTCTCCTTTCTCTTCCATTACTCCCTTTGTTACAATCCACTCCTAAAGTGCTTTCTTTCTTTGGTTCTAATAAGGCCCTGATTTTGTGTTTACTAACATCAAGAACAGAAGCACAATAGGAAATGTGGGTGCATAGTTCAGCAGTAAAACTACTGCTTAAAATATAACAGCATTATGCAGAGAAAGGGGAACCCTCTTACACTGCTGGTGGGAATGCAAACTAGTACAGCCACTCTAAAAAACAGTATGGAGGTTCCTCAAAAAGTTAAAAGTAGAACTACCCTACAACCCAGCAATTGCACTACCAGATATTTACCCAAAGGATGCGAACATAGTGATCCTAAGGGTCACCTGCACCCCAATGTTTATAGCAGCAATGTCCATAAGAGCCAAACTATGGAAAGAGCCCAGATGTCCACTGACAGATGAATGGATAAAGAAGATGTGATATATATATGTACACACACACACACACACACACACACACACACACACACACATAATGGAATATTACTCAGCCATCAAAAATAATGAAATCTGAGTCCTTGGGCTGCTGGGCAGAGCAAGTGCCAGGCCTCCCTCCTGCCAATGGGGCCTTCCCTCTCCTCGAGTTGTTATCCTCCCAGCCGTTCAGGGATATGGCATCCAGAAACCAGGTTTGATGATGTCATGAGAAGACTCTTGTCTGGAAATGGCCAACCAGAAGGAGAAGCTAAAAATCAAGCAAGAGCAGTTGACGAACAAGATTGTGGCAAACCCTGAGGACACTAGCTCCCTGGAGGCTCGAATTGTTGCCTTGACTGTCAAGATTAGCAATTATGAAGAACACATGCAGAAACATTGAAAGGACAAAGCCCACAAGCACTATCTGCTGATGAGCATCGACCAGAGGAAAAAGATGCTCAAAAACCTCCATTAAGACCAACTACAGTGTCTTTGAGAAAACATGCAAGGAGCTGGGGATTGAGTACACCTTTCCCCCTCTGTATCACCGGAAAGGCCATCAACGCTGGGCAACCAAGAAGGCCCTGTGCTTTCGGGTTTTCCAGGAGGTACAAAAGTTCAAGAAGCAAAAAAAGGGCCTTAAAAGCCAGAGTAGCAGTAGCCCGAAAACAAGGCCAGAAGAACCCAGAGAGCCCTTCTAAATCTGGAACAGAGGCAATCAAAGAAAACCAATAAACTTTATTAGACTTTAAAAAAATGAAATCTTGCCATTTTCAATGACATGGATGGAACTAGAGGGGATTATGCTAAGCGAAATAAGTCAATCAGAGAAAGACAATTATCATATGATCTCACTGATATGTGGAATTTAAGAAACAAAACAGAGGATCATAGGGGAAGGGAAGGAAAAATAAAATAAGGTCAGATCAGAGAGGGAGACAAACCATAAAAGACTTTTAACTATAGGAAACAAACTGAAGGCTGCTGGAGGGGAGGTGAGTGGGGGGGATGGGGTAATTGGGTGATGGGCATTAAGGAGGGCACTTGATGTAGTGAACACTGGGTGTTCTATGCAACTGATGAATCCCTAAACTCTACCACTGAAACTAATAATACACTATATGTTAATTAATTCAATTTAAATAAAATAATTTTTTTTAAAAAGAACAAGAAAAAATATAACCACATTATGTTTTAGAATTGGCCTAAGAACCTGGATTACACACTTTTTTTAGTTATGGAAATGTGGAATTTATTTTTTTTATGTTTAGTTAGCCCACATACCTGGCCTGGTTCTGGGGGCATACCCTTTGGGAAGCCTTCTTGGACCCTCAAGAACCCTGTCCTTTGGGTTTCTATGCCCCCTGGACTTCCTTGGCTGTCTCCAGTTGAACAGTTTCTGGAGGGCAGGGTCCAGATCCTATTTATCTCTGTATTCTCGAAGCCCTGTCACCTACACTCAGTAGGAGCTCAGTCAATGTTCAGAGAACGGAGCCTGCTGGGGTCCCTTCTACCTGAGGGGAAGACAGAGTTGGATCTGTTGATAAGAGGTGCCCCTGGGCTGAAGAAACCAAAGGGCAGCTGGGGTCAGAACACCGCCCAGGACTGCTGGGCATCTCGGCAGAGTGGCTGAAGCCTCTCTGTGCCCTTCTTCCTCTCACTCCACCCCAGGCTTCCTGGACAACTAGGCCAGTCCCAGATCTGAGTCTCCCACAGCCAGCACCCAGAAAAAAAAAAAGTTTTTGATGTAAGTGTTCAATGATTCATTAGTTGCGTATAACGCCCAGTGCTCATCACAATTTCTTTGACCAAAACACTTGTCTTTTGCTTGTATTCCTTCTCTATCCTCCCCCTTCACTATTTCTAATACCTATTGAAATACCTATTTCAGTCAATTCATTTAGTTACCATAAATGGGGTATAAACCACCACCTTCAGCAGTGGCACAAAGACCAGGAAACATTTATGGGAGGTATGAGTATACAAACATAACTGTGAAAAATTCAATTTAATTTAAAGTACCTTAAACCTTAACCCCAAGCCATCTCAACACAATTTGAAATTTCATGTTTTTCAAAATTAGCAACTCCAACAGCCAGAGGGCATTAATTAGTGCCAGGTAATGGGAATTTTCCTATTGCCATGGATAAAAAATTCTTATCTCCTTAACTGCTTCTTCCAGTAAGTGAGATGGTATTCTTTCTATATTTCAGGACCTGCATTTTTTTCTTTTCTCAGGCTATTTTCAATAGCTTAAAATCATTAATATTGAAGCTGCATGATCCTTACCTAAGCTGCACTGTTTTATTTATGAAATAGATCATTGCTTCAAAAATCCTATTTCAGAAGACTAGCCCAATCCTATTTATAGTGACTACTACTCTGACTAGACAATTGATGCTAACATTTAGGTCTGAAACTATGCAGGACCTTAGGTATTACCCTGCTAACAGGATAGCCTGCTGCAGTTTTACACACACACACACACACACACACACTCAAGCAGGCATACCCCGCTTTTCAAAAGTTTATATTAGGCCACTTTGCTTTTATGAAAGACCTGCATTCGTACGTGTTTTTGCTAACTAAAAGAAATGCGAAAAGGACTTCTACTTTTACAGGAAAAGGTGAAAAGCAAAAATAGCGTTCGGCATATGTTTTTGCAGCAAACTCACCCTTAGCAGCCAGAGTGGCCCCCCAAGCTCTTTCCCCAGGAAAAATGCATTTCAGCATCTCAGCATCTCAAGCCACTGTAACTTTGAACTATATCTGTGAACATCTACATTATTTCAATTTATTTTGTGCATCCTTAGCAAGATGTGTCCTAAGTTTTCAGAAAAGCTTAAGAGAGGTTGTTTTTTGGGTCTGAAAATGTTCAAAAATTTTTAATATAAATTAATGATAATTGTTTCTTCACTTAAGCTGTTTCAGCCTACAGAAATTTTCATAGGAAAGCTCTTCTTTCAGATAGTGGGAGACTCCTGTATAGACATATATATGTATACACACATATATATATGCATATACACATTTTATATATGATTATATATATACATATAATATATAATACATACAATAATACACATATATATGCGTATACATTTATATATGATATTTATTTATATATGTGTATATATACAGAGTATGTATCTCTCTATAATAATCTATATCCGTATCATCTATATCCATATGTATCTACCATCTATTAACAGGAACACTATATTTCTGGATCAGAAAACAGACTTTTGGGGCGCCTGGGTGGCTCAGTTGGTTAAGCGACTGCCTTCGGCTCAGGTCATGATCCTGGAGTCCCTGGATCGAGTCCCGCATCGGGCTCCCTGCTCAGCAGGGAGTCTGCTTCTCCCTCTGACCCTCCCCCCTCTCATGTGCTATCTCTCATTCTCTCTCTCTCAAATAAATAAATAAAATCTTAAAAAAAAAAAGAAAACAGACTTTTTTATTTATTCACAAAGCAATCTGAGCAGCACTGATTCGATGTGCCCCAGTCCTCCACAGGGTAATGCAATGACAGCAAAATGTCACGGTGTGCAGTGGTTACACCAGAGGAGATGCAGTTATGAAACCTGGAGCATGTGCAGGGCAGCTCGTACACGCTCTGGAGATAGAGTAAAGGAGACCTTTGTTCTGGAATACAGACAAATCCTCTCTGGGGGAGGATAGGGGAGATGGAGGGAAGGTCTTTAGCTCTTTCATGAGTCTGAAGTATAAAGAAATGCTCCAAATTTACTGTACTTAGAATCTAAGTAAATGGATCCAGGGGAGAGCCTACTTTACATTCCCTTGGAGCAATACACAACGTCTAACTTCGAAGTCATGTTTACCATTCAATCCTCCTTAAACCCAAGTACCAGTGTTCTTTGCTCTCAAAGCTCTGACCATACAGAAACATAAAAAGTATTCATGGAGTGTTGTTTCCAAACACCAACATGGATTGTTTCCATAGATATTTAGTAATTATGGGATCTGAACTCCAAGAGATCACTTCCGTATTCCAACCTTTTGCCCTTAAATTAACAGCATTGTCTTCCCTCCAGTCATTCTGGCTACCTAGCATAATTTTTTCAATAATCCTAAATAATTATAACCCAGTGGTTTTTATTACTGTGGAATAACATTTTTGCATTACACAGCCTGCACAAGTTCTGATATGGAGATCCTTAAATGCTGGTCTATGTGTTGAAACCATCTGGTCTCATTAAGGAAGACCATTGACATTTTTGAGCAGGAATGTGTCCATAGTGTTAATTTATGGTGATTATTTCAGTAGCAGTTGGTTTGAAATATAAATGTAGAGAAACAGGAGACTGGGAAAATACATTAGAAAATATTGTAGTAATCCAGGTATAAGATGATATATTCATGCACTAGAGTAGCAATAAGAGTAATGAAAAGGAGGCATTTAAAGCAGGAAACATTCAAAGGGAAGAGCTGATACCTGAATTTGGAAGTATGGGTATAAAGAAAAGTCAAAACACCAAAACTTAAGTGGTGGGGAAAATGAAAATATCTTTACTTATAATTAAAGTCAAAGGAGAATGTTAGATTTGGTGGGAATAGAGAGCTTTTAGAAATGTTATGTTTGAAATGTTAGAACAGCCAAGTAGAAAGGCATACTCTAGAGTGTCACTAACCAGAACATGGGGCTGTATTGATCGTGGATATGGCAAATGCAATTATATTTATGTTCTTTCCGTTAGAATAGCTAGTTTATTCCTGGTCTTAGTCACTTAATGAAGCTATTTTTTTCTGGTGGAAACTTAGTCTCATAGACAAGTATGACATGCTTTTCTTATGAAGTCTTCACACATTTCTAGCTGTGTCATTATTTTCAGGAACATTAACTGTCACAGGTGGTATCAAAACTTTACAGGTTTTTGTCCTCTGAAATCTCTGTAATATGTTTTGAGTATGTGTTTCAGAGGATATCTCTTTTTATCTTAAAAACTAAATTGCACACAGTTCAATCTCATTCCATTAGGGATATTACATTAGGGTGTTTCCCATCTCTGTGGATTAGTTGTATATTTAAGTTAAAGTGAATCAATATAATTGTACTTCTAATGATTTCACTTTTCCCGTGAAATATTAATGTATTTTACGAATGAATAGAAGGTGTACTTCTAATATTAGTTAATGGCCAATTGTTCCTTTTAAGTATTATTCCCAAAGATGTTCTCAGTAATCATTTGCTGTTTTCCTTTTCTGTATAACACATGGGTCACAATATGATGTCAACACAGACCTTTATAGTTTTTACCTCCTTTTGATACCATTTCAGGTGAATTATAGGCACTACAACTTTTAACAAGTTTTCAAATTATCTAAAATGTTACAACTAATATTTGGTTGTAATTCAAGAACAAAAATATATAAAATCTTGAACAAATCTAATTATCTGATTTATTTTACAAGAATTAAAACAATTATACTTAGGTTAATACATAAGCCTACCATTAGAACTCTCCTGGTACTTTAAGGTAAGGTATGATGCATATCTGTATGTTATATCTGAAGCTAATAGTAGTCTCCAGGAACACAAGCCTTTAATTTCTTGTCTAGTTGCTATATTTTTGTGGAATAAACAAATAACAAAAATGAACACTTAAGTGATAGGTAGTAAATTAACCTTTTCAAAGAAGGTACTACAATGGCTAAGCAGGTAAAATCAACAAACTGTCATATTTTTCAAACTACAGACCACTTAGACCAGGTAAAATGCATGTGACTAGGGGCTCCTGGGTGGCTCAGTCAGTTAAACATCTGACTCTTGATTTGTCATGAGATTGAGATTCTCTCTGTTCCTCTCCCTCTGCCCTTCTCCCCCTCCCCTTAAAAATGCATGTGGCAAATGATTTAACTTGGGCATGCATTTTTCTGCCTTCTTTATAAGAGGAAGCAGATGAACACAGTAATTTCATGCGTCTAGATGAAATCACTATTATAGCTCTGACTTGATGATATACTTTTGTGACTTTTTTGGTAGGTTTAAATATGCAGTTGGAAAAAAAAAGAGATCTCTTAAGATAACACACATTCTAATATGGCTTGTATTGAGATGAAAATAAGCAACAATAAACTTCCATGGCTCAGATTTTGAGATATGCCACTTTAAAGGAAAAGCATTTTAAGGGGCATAGTCCTAATGTTGGAAATCTGCAAAGAGAACTGGATCATAATGATGTATAAACTCCCAGAAGAGTTAGTGCAAAATCAAATCTTACCAACCTATATCCTTGAGATACAGAAATTGTATGATTAAATTAAAGCGTAATTTTAGGAATCTTTTACCATATATTTCAATTGTGTGCTCTTTCTCTACAAATAATAAACTGAATGAGCTAGGAAAGAATTAAATATCAATATACTTGTAGGAATACTTCCTACTCTTGAAATGGCTTATTTGTAGAAATGACTTTAGGGGACTAATATGAAGAATGCCATGGAAGCAACCTTATGATAAGTCATTTGTTTTTCTGTAATCTGCCTTATTGTTTATCTTGTTAAGAAACTTGTTGAGCAATTCCGCTGGATCTCCTGGCACCTGACAGGAGCATCATCAGTCACTGCACAAGCGTTGGCCTACAAACTCTTTTACGGGATTCAGGAGGGATATGGATTTAAATTTTAAACTGGTTTCTGTCAGTGTGACAAATGAACACCAGAAAATTGTAGGACAATGGTAGAATGTTGAAATGCATGCCAGAAGTAATAGGCCAATCTTCAAGTGGAATCAACAAAAATAGCCTTAAAGCATCTCCAGGTTATACGGTTACTATCATTCTATGTCCAAGGCATATGGACAGCCTATTACTGAAGTTTTCAACTCTGCCTTATATTTAGAAGTAACATAACTGACTGCTTAGAGTAATTAAACCTTTTAGAATGAAAAACCCTGTTAATAAAGTATTAAATTCTTAGCATCAATTTTTTCAAGAGTCAAATAACAAAGAATAACCTAACAAAGTCTTAAGATAATGACACCTAAAATTTTCCCCCAGTTTATTTTTCCCAGATTCATTTGCTTTATTCCTTTACTAGTTACATATAATGGTGATACTCTGAAGTGTGCTATCTTATTCAGATTTTAAGAATATGTTTTTGCCAGAAAGAACTAGAAAAGATTACTGCATTTGATGAAGTGCATTTTAATAGATCTAGGGACTCGTAACAGAAGTAACTGGAGAGTGACTGCTATATTATCAGATGGAACACACTGGGGCCTCCCTCAGGATTTAGATTCTACACTTAGAAGTCAAAACTAGAAAAATGCTGGGCTTCAGACTTTTCCGATTCCCAACAGCTTTGCTTTGTATCCTTGTGAAGCAGCTTCGCTGTTCTCTAGCGATGAAATCCAACTTACAAGTGGTTCAACGTTGATATGCTAATACAAGTAACTTTAAGATGCTGCTGGGAATATTTCATACGGAATTTTAATATTTCATATGGAATTTTAAATGCATGCCCAAGTTAAATACGGAATTTTAATAAATTTATTTTTAATAAATATTTTATAAAATTTCTAAACTAAATGCTTGTCAGAGTTATCGCTGCGCAATTGTGAAGAATAAAATCTTAAATGAAAACGCCTATTCATAAATGTGCTTTAATTAAAGATTCTCTTAACACTTGCCTTCACCTGAATCTCAAAAGTTTTGTAAAAACAGATTCTAATTGTTTTAAGTAAAAAAAAAAAAAATGCTGTTTAGCTTTAAAATGTTGAGGTCAAGTCATTTTTATGAATTGTTCATCATATGGTAAATTTGCATCCATTTGAAAATATTAAAATTAAGAGGGTTTTTTGCTGTTATCGTTTTTGAGAGAGAGGTGAGGGAGGACAGAGAGAGAGGGAGAGAATCTTAGGCAGGCTTCACAGAGTCTGAGATGCTTATCAAGAGTCAGATGCTTAACCGACTGAGCTACCCAGGCGTCCCAAGAGCTTAATTTTATAACATGAGATGATATCTATTTTATTTACAGATAATAAGGGATACAGACGGCAAGAAATATGTGTTTGCCTTTATTAACATTTTTTTGCCATTAGAGCAATGAATATCATAAATAAAAATAAGTGTTCAAATTGTGATGGCACAATTTAATACTTTGCTGAAAATGCAAGGTTGTTTTTTCTTGTTTATTATATAAAAACTATATTTCCTATCTGAATTTATCTAAAATAGAAGTGATTTAAGCCACAGAGCCACCAAATATTTTAATGATATTAAGTGCTGTTTATATATATATATATATATATATATATGACACAGGATAGTGAGCTTCAAGTTGCTAAAGGATCTGTATTATTATACGGATATCACTGATAGTCCTGAACATGCTAAAATGAAAACTACTAAAACAAACAATAAAGTAGGCCTGGTAAACTAATTTTAGCAATCTCATACATCTCTGTCAGTTCAAATCTGTATGACTTACAGATCAACCTGATCCTCTGGGGAGTCCAAGGGAACATCACCCCTTTATAATCATCATGGTAACTATAGAATATATTTATGTAGTATTGCTAAATATCATAAGGGCTATAAAATATATCACTAATCAATTTCATACAGAAATAATGACAAATAGCCAAGGTGAACTCTATTCTAAAAAATGCACATACTACAGAAAATTGTGTTAGCAGAGCTATGAATCGATACACTTAACTAAATACATTAGCAATATATTGTTTAATTTTTCTTTAGAGTATGGGAACATATGTAAATGTGAAATATAAACACAAGTAAGAATAAGGGAAAAAAGGTTTGGGCCATGAGCAAATTCAAATATTAAGGAAAGTGAAATATAAAAGAAAGGAAGGTAATAGAACACACAACTGTAAAAATTTCACCAGAAATATAGGTTCAAATAAAACAAACAAATGAAGATAATAAAGTGAAATGAAATGTGCTTTAATTTTCTTTCAACATCTTGGAGTTCTGAGCAGAATTACAGCACCTACCCCATAAACTTGCTTAGCAAATATTCATTAAAATGAAATATACTGATGATGGTTGCCAAAAGTGAATAGAATTGCTCTTCTTTCTAAATACTATGGAGTTGATTATATTGGAAAAGTCAGGATCTAAAGCCAAAATTTCTCTTAATAATCAAAGTAAAACCATCTTTGGCAATCCTACTCTAAAAACCAAACTAGAAATCACTTAAACTCAAATTACCCTTCAAAGTTCCTTAGAAAGTTGTGATGTTGAAGACCTACAGACTTTTTCTCATAAGGTTGGCTGTAACTCAACCAAAGTTTTTCTCTAGCATTGAAGAGATAGCTCTTTTGTTTTGCAACAGCTAAAGTAGATGTCTTACACTGGGGGGCTTTATATTAAATTTAAAATTTTCCTTAAATATCTAGAATCACATTCAGCATTAGGAGAGATCTGTCTAATTCTGGGCCAGGGGTTCTGAACCTAAGGGAATGAGCAAATCTAATTATTTCAAGCTCACTTCTGGGTATAAGTTCAGTAAGTGGATTGATAATAAGAATTGTCCAGGCTATTTGCTATTTCTATCTTTGAAAAAAATCCCACTCTGTCTTTTTTCAAAGTCCCTACATATATTAAATAGTTAAGTTGAATGTATATATGACGTGATTCCACAATATAATTCTTATAGTATTTTGTCTCTACATTAAATTCACCTTATTAGGGTTAGTTATTTCATTGTTTTTACCTTTACAAAAATATGGATATATCTTTCCTCCCTAAATTGGTCCTAATGATTCCTTTGAATGAGATCAAGAGAGAGTTGCTTATTTCCATATATGATATTCTGATTAATCCTGACATAATAAAGTGCTGGAAAAGATAGGACATTTTTCAAGGAGATTATGGTTTTAGTTAAGTGAGTAGAGATGTGTAAAACTAATTTCAGTCTTGGGGCGCCTGGGTGGCTCAGTCATTAAGAGTCTGCCTTCGGCTCAGGTCATGATCCTGGGGTCCTGGGATCGAGCCCTGCATCGGGCTCCCTGCTCAGCGGGAAGCCTGCTTCTCCCTCTCCCGCTCCCCCTGCTTGTGTTCCCTCTTCCACTGTGTCTCTCTCTGTCAAATAAATAAATAAAATCTTTATAAAAAATAATTTCAGTCTCATTTGGGACAACAATTTACTTTATTTTCAAGATGCCAGGTAGATTTGTATGGACTTATGTGAAATATTTTTTATGCTATACCATAAGCACAAGCATTGGTTATAATTCTTGCTCTTTTATACTTGAGTCATTTATCTATCTGCTTTGCACTTAAGAGTATTAAAAATCCATCCTTTATAAACCTAAGCTATTTTACAACTTATTTTGTAATAAATAAGATGTATAAGAGATATACATGTCATTAAGTTTCAATTAAGGACGACAGAAAAACCAATTGATGAACAGTACAGAGACACATGACAGCTTTGAAACATTTTAAATGTTGATACCAGTTTTTCTCCAGCATTTCACAGATTGTGATCTGATAATACTCTGTTTGGATGAAAGTGTTGGCTCAGGGAAAATGACACATCTCCTGTTTTGCTTTTTCTTCTAGTGAAACTCCAGTAATGCTGGTATGGAGGGATTCTGGAGTGGTGTTGAAGAGCAAAACTGAGGAGATAATGGGGATGCCTGGGTGGCTCAGATGGTTAAGCGTGTGCCTTTGGCTCAGGTCATGTTCCCAGGGTGCTGGGATCGAGCCCCACATAGGGCTCCTGGCTCAGCGAGGAGCCTGCTTCTCCCTCTCCCTCTGCCTCTCTCCCTGCTCAGGCTTTCTCTCTCTCTATCTCTGTGTCTCAAATGAATAAATAAAATCTTTAAAAAATAAATAAATAAAAATAAACTGAGGAGATAATGGAGACTAACTGAATAGAGAGTTCACATGAACTGAGCACTGGTGGTGGATGAGAAGAAGGAAAATATCAGAAGATCTGAGGAGAAAGCATTGTGGTCTGAGGAAACAGGGAAGGAGAAAGTTAGGCTCTGTGAAGAACATTAAAGGTTAAGTGATGAGAAAATAGCAACTAAGAGGGGAATGGGAAGAGACAAACTGAAAACATATGCAGACTTTTGAAAGTTCTAGTCCTACTAAGTAGTTTGGGCTTCATTTTAAAGGCTAATTCACTGTGGACTGTCCTCATTTATAAAGTGAGGATAATGCTATTATACATTGCATAAGGTTGTTATGATAATAGCTAATAGTTACACAATATGATGTGTTAGACACTGTTTAAAAGTGTGTTTAGGATTAAAACTCCTTTTGATATAGATACCATCATCCCCATTTTATGGATAAAGATATTGAGGCAGAGAAAATTAAATTGTACAAGTGACACACTTTGGACATGCATGCACTTCTTAAATGTCAGAACCAAAATCTCTACCGAAGCCATTGACCTCTAGCTGCTGCGCTCATAACCACACATATACTAGACTCTGTTATCAGAACTAAATGAGATTATGTATGTAATGAAGGAATGTCACCACTCTGATACTGTTTATGTCCTATGCTCTAAAATCAACACTTCTCCCTTCAAGTCTTAAATATTTTAAATCCTGTACACCTTTTATAATCTTGTTTCAAAAGCTATAGCCCTTGCTTCATTTTCTCAGCCTCTGTAGTCTCTAGTGCTTCATATGTGTGCCCATGGTTACCTTCCCCCTGATTTCAGTATCTCACTCTCCTCTCTCATTTTAACATCAGGTAAAATAAAATAAAATAAATAAAATAAAATAAAATAAAAACAGAAAATGTGTAAATAGCCTCAGCTTCCTATTTTTTAAGTTTAAAATTGTGTCTCTTACCCACTATAGGGTGCTTCATTTCATGTTCTAAGGATGTTTAAATAATTCCTATGACTAGATTTTCTGACCAGTTTGACTAATGCACTTAACACCCAACAGCATTTTCTTACAGAAAGGGGAATTACTAGAGATTATAAAAAGTTAAAAAAAATATGTCAAATGACTATGACAAAGCAGTAAAATATTCATCACGTTACAAATGTCGAGAATGTGTATATCTCTTTCAAATATTTGAAGGAATTAGGTGTAGAGTCAAGGATTCATTAAAAAATAAAACAAAAATTAAACCACACTTTTTGAATCATTTCAAAATTCAATTGTTAAAGTTTTTCTTTTAGATCTAGTTCTACGAAATAATCTCCTCAGCAAGAGAGACTGTTTTTGTTTCATATTTTAGTTTCATACCCTTTAAGCTGTTTATTTCATTATTATGAGTTTTAGTGGTTCCAAAGTATCTTCATTTTTTTTTTTTGTAATATAATATGATTTTCCCCTTGGTGGCCTTGTTTGAGAAAAGTGCTTTGTTATGATTCTCAATACAGTCACTAGAGTTCTTCCAGTCAAATAGTTTGAATTTAGATATAAAGAAAAAGTAGATACCAACAGATGAGCCATCCTGTTCAAAACAGACATGACTAGATACTGGTAAACCAAAAACATACTTGGAAATGATTTGAAGGTTATAGAAATCCAAGAAGCTATAATGCAAAAATTACTTCAAGATCATCATCAATCAACCCAATTCATTTACAGACAGTAAGGCCTTTGGTTTTTTTTGAAACATGCCAGAAAATGAACAATATTGACAATACCAAAGGTCACGTGTGATGTTGAATTTCAATTTCATTTCTCATTAAATATTTGCTTCCAACTAGGATATATTACAAAGAACTTAGTTTCAATACTTTGGTTATATCGTCCTAATCCAAACAATGATTCCTGACTAAAACAAAACCATACTTCAGATCTATTCTACTGTTAAAGTTACAAATCCAAACATCCAATGTGGTTTTTCTTTGCATACAACCTAGCTTTTTCTTCTAAACTGAGTTCATATCCCCCTAATTTCTTCCTAGGGAATCTGTAAATAATCCTGAAAACATGTTTCACAACACAATGAAATTACAATTTCCCTGTACATCAAATTAAAAATTATTTTATTTCATCCATTTTAGATACTGCATTTTTAAATTTTGATTTCTTTTTTTTTTTTTTTTTTTTTTTAAAGATTTTTTATTTATTTATTTGAGACAGAGAGAATGAGAGAGACAGAGAGCACATGAGAGCGGGGAGGGTCAGAGGGAGAAGCAGACTCCCTGCAGAGCAGGGAGCCCGATGTGGGACTCGATCCCGGGACTCCAGGATCATGACCTGAGCCGAAGGCAGTCGCTTAACCAACTGAGCCACCCAGGCGCCCTAAATTTTGATTTCTTATCTCTAACATTATTTCCTTTTATCTCTTTATCCTTCCTTGAAACACAAAAAATATAAATGTGATTTTTGTCATAGAACAGAGATACATGATGAATATTCTCTACTGAATATATTTTGAATTATTATTGTATGGTATTGAACTTTCTCCTGTTTGAAAAAAATAAAGATTGTCTTTGAAATATTTAAATTCTTACCTACAAGTTTCCTTATACTGAAAACAAACAAACCCGGCATTTCCTTTAATGTATGGAAGATCTTTGATTTAGTCCTACATAGTCTTTAATTGAGGGTAATAACATATGAATGAGTTTGAGATTTTGAGGGTGGATGTGTTAATATTTTTTTTTAAGAATCTAGCTTAATAGCACACTTAGCCTTTGTCTGATTCAATAAGAAATCTTATAACCATTTTTCTTATTAGATGCCAAACGGAAAAAAAAAAATCTTCCCTGAGTGTAGAACTAGTGTTCTGTTGTAATAAGAAAATTTTGTCTAGTCATTAATTTGCCTCTTGAATTTTATTTTTAGCAGAATATTTTCAGTATCTTTTTTACTTGATTCATAACATTATTTGAATTTCAACTATCATTTATGTGTGAAAGAATTTCCCCATACCAAATAAAAATAGCTGTAGAACCAATGTTCTAATAAGAAAATTTTGTCTAGTCATTAATTTGCCTCTTGAATTTTATTTTTTAGCAGAATATTTTCAGTATCTTTTTTACTTGGCTCATACATTACTTGAATTTCAACTATCATTTATGTGTGAAAGAATTTCCCCATACTAAATAAAAATAGCTTATAGATTTTAGGTGTTGATTCTATTTCTTGCGTATTTCTACAGTTTTGGTCCTAATACTTTGCAACTACTGGGACAATAACATACATAAGTTTTTATATATACATATTTTATTAGAGGGACAAAATTGTCTCTAATCATAGAAATTAACAACAATGATTTTAGAGTTAGTGTTAAAACATGTAAATTCCCATTTTAAACTCTCTAATATTCCTGTGATTATACTAATTTTAGAAATAGCTATCTTCTCCATATTTATAATGTTTCCATATGTATTTGAAAAACGTTTCCAGAGTTTCAAAATTCTTTATTATGTTAGGGGTACATAATAAAGAAGTCCTCTCTTTTTATTTAGAAAAAAAATCTTAGTTTTTGGACTAAATATAGTTTCATGGTTGGAAAAGTTCTTTTTGTCAATCTCAGGCAACTGCTTCTAGCATGCAATTTGTCATTTGAGAAGTAAGTGGAGCATGGCCCAGGTGTGAAGTGAACTGATGGAAAATTATGAATCAAGTTAGCAAGAAGGAGAATTCCAAGGTTGGCTTGAAATATCAGGAAGACCTATACTTCAGGAATCATGGGCAGAATTATGGAAACAGTTCATGTAAGGCATTAATAAAAACAGTCTGAAGAAATGACAAAAAGTTATTATGCCAGTTTAAGTCTTGAAAAGTAAGGCAGATACTGAGAAAACCTTCAAAGGGTAAAACTGAAAGCAAAAAAAGGAATGGTTTTGTCAGTCTTACTTAAAACATATTCTTGTTCTTCTAACTGCAAAGCAATATGTTATATCCTCAGGATAAAAATAATAAATAAAACAAATAAGGTCCATATCTTCTAAACTTAGAGTCAGTAATGCCAAGATCAAGTCTACATTTTTTTTTATCTTGAGTATATATGCTGGTCCCACTTCAACCCATACTCAATCTACAGCCAGAGTGCAGAAACCTGAGTTAGTCTAATTAGGTCTAAGGGGAAGTCATAAATATATACACTACAGCCAGAATTTACCAATCAAAAAATTCAGGTATGGGGTATGGTACAGTTTGGGTTGCCTTCTCTAACAACATTCATTATTTTGGTTAGAAAAGTCTTAAGTGTTATTTGAAAAATATCATATAATAAAAAAAAAGCATGAAGAGTAAAACCAAGGTCATCTTTCATTCTATCTACCACTGATTGCTCTGTTAACATTTTTATGTATATCTGTTCAAAGTTATTCTATTCCTGTAACACAAATTTAGATATGCTGCTTGATTTTACTACTGTGAATTACTTTTAAAACTTTTTATTGTTATGACCTTTTACTTTTGATCAAATCCAAAATCCTTGACAGGCTCTACGTATTCCTTTAGCCTCTTAAACCTTGCCCTTCAGTCCAGGGAAGCTCCTCACAGTGACCCAGCACTGAGATAGGTGGTAGACGTGCTTGATATGTTCTTGCAACATGCCAGCTTTTACTGACCTAATTCCTTCTTCTCATGTGTATTTTATCTTAATTTTCATTTTCCTTGACTTCCCCTAATCCCTCAGGCAAGGTTGCACTCTGTAATTCTCTGCAATAATTAGTACACTTGATATATCTTATTTTAGCCTCTTCATTCTCACTAACTTTTCTTTTTAAAGATTTATTTATTTGAGAGAAAGAGAGAAAGAAAAAGTGCAAGTGGGAGGAGGGGCAGAGGGCCAGACCCATCTTGGGTCTTCAAGAATCTTAAGAATCTTCATGACCCATGAGATCACTACCTGAGCCAAAACCAAGAGTGGGACGCTCAAAAGACTGAGACACCCAGGTGCTCCTCTCACTAACTTCTTAATTATATTGTCATATATTGTATCTTCATTGTTTGCTGATATACTTTCACTTAGTAAATGTTTGTTGACTGAATCAATACCCTTTTCATAAACTGATTATTATAAATTTTAGATATATTTCCATATTAACAAATACATGACTGACTACATATTTTAATAATAATATATTTCACTAAATGAATTGGCTGTATTTTATTCAGCAGTTTTTCCTCGAACTTTGGTAATTACTATTTTGATACAATTTTCAACGAACTTCTAATAAGCAATTTATACAAATGTTTTATTTATTAATTAATTAATTTACTTAAGCATATGTATTAGAGAGAGAATTGTTGGGTAAATATATGTATTTTTTTTATTTTGGAATGCACACACATAAAATATATTGCCAAATGAGCTCAAGACTAGCAATAAATATACCAATTTACTTTTATATTAGCAGTATGTAAAGAGCAATGGCCATAAGAAATGGCATCTGAAGTTTATTTTATGAGTCTTATGTTATGCTGTTCTTTTACTTTAATATGAAATAATATTTTTATATATTTTTAGTTTTATGTTGAGTTTAAAATTTAACCTTTTGTTCATAAACATTCAAGTCTACTTGTTTAAAATGACAATAATAATAGTAATATCAATAATGGCAGTAATAATAAGTAGCAACAGTAGTATTAGAAGTAGAAGGAGCAGGAGTTACAGAAGTATCACTAGGAATTTGGCAATCAGTGCTATTCTATTGCAGTAGGAACCCTCTTAAATATTTATAAACAATCCTGTCTTAACATAAAGGATTATTAAAGACTAAAATGGGTTGCTGAACATCTAATGAAAGACAAGAAGCCAAAGAATAAGCAAATTATTTTATAAGAAAAGCATATGCAAAAGAAAATAGAAAGTATTCTTAGTGTCTCTACTAACTTCTCAATTCTGTTTACTTAAATCTTTTTTGTTAAAGATTTTTTTTTTATTTGGGAGAGAGAGAATGTGTGCACACAAGTGGAGGACAGGCAGAGAGGAGAAGCAGACTCCCCACTGAGCAGGGAACCTGATGCAGGGCTCAATCCCAGGATCCCAGGATCATGACCTGAGCCAAAGGCAGGCGCCCCTAATTTTACTTAAATCTTTGAGTGTATTCTACTGCACCCCAAAAATATGTATTAACAACTGAGCCACACAGGCGCCCCTAATTTTACTTAAATCTTTGAGTGTATTCTACTGCACTCCAAAAATATGTATTATTTACTCATTATAGCAATTAAAATGACCAAAATTTTCTCTTTAAGACTATGATCTTTCTTTACTTATCTTCAGTATCTCTAAACTACTGTAATCACTGAATAAATAACAGTTATAGTGCTTTACAAATGGGAACTTCTTTCCAGGTTAAAAAATGCATTACTAGATTTTTTTCAATTTTATTTCTCTTGTGTGGCTAATATTTTCCTTTCAATATTTGTGTGACATTTTTAAAATGTTAATAATTGCAATGAACTAAAATGACAGTTTTTTTACTTTCTGATTTTGTAGAGCAATCAAGTAATTCAGGGTTACAAATAAAATGAGGGATCTGTGGGAAAATTAATATATATGTAAAATTACATACATACACATATACATGTAAAATGCAGATTTGTTCAATATCTACTAAACAGAATCCTGAGTAGTTTATAAAATTAAAAAAATAAGTAGGACCTATTAGTGAAGCATGGAGTTCTGGATAATTCAGATTGATCTAGTAGAATTTCTGTTTGGGCATGTTTATACATCTTATACTATAAAAAAAACTTTTAATACTACAATCAATTATTTTATTCAGTATTTCCCTCTTCCATAAAATTTTAGCATTTATATGCTCTGTTAACTAAATGCTAAAAATAATAAACACATGGCCTTATTATATTGTTGTATACATTTTTAAGACTTTGAAGTTCTCTGAAGAAGCAAAGTGTTGAGGCTTATTTCATTTTGATTCCTGTTATAGATGCTTTTTACTATGATATTGACTTTGGTTGTGAGCTGTTCTCCTGGTAGAATTGATTTATGATACACTCTGTTGCTATCCAGACAGTTTCCAGTGAAGTGACAAAGAAGTTCTGCTTCCATACCCATCTAATCACTGGAAAGCAAAGAAAGACCAGACAAAACAAAACCCTTTATACAAGGTGACTGGATACGAAATGTCATGTTGTATATGCTATGTGTGAAAATAAATAGTGGACATATATACTTTGTTAATTGGCATTGTTATTTGCTTCCTAAAAGACCAATTTATACCTGGTACAGAGACTATAAAAACTGTTGTTGCATCAAATGGTTTGTTAAAAGAAAATGCCCATACATTTTATGTGAAATTTAATACTTCTGCTTATAATCTTTGCTTTTTTATTTGCAAGGATATAGATGTTAAAAGATTTAAAGAATAAATAGCAAGTGACAAAATGAGAGAAAATATATATTCAGGTAGGAAATTGACTGATAGAACATTATTTTGCCAAATTGAAGACCATGAAACATATTATATATTATCTTTACAGTCTAACACACTAAATATCGCAGTGCACTGTGGTTAAAACATTAAACCTAGGAGGAGAGGGAAGATAGATAACAAGGAGTGAAGGAAAGTTACAGTGAGGGCAGATTTTAGTGAGTCCTGGATGCCATGATACCCATAAGGCAGACTGAATTAATTAAAAAGTAAACTGAATGGGTATTAAAGAGGGCACGTACTGCAGGGAGCACTGGGTGTTATACGCAAACAATGAATCATGGAACACTGCAACAAAAACTAATGATGTAATGTATGGTGATTAACATAATAAAAAAAGTAAACTGAATGTCCCATTTGTATTTTGCTTTAGAAATATATTTGTGTGCAATGTGTACAGGAAAGGGACTGGCAATAGGATGGCTTGAGAGAAGACTATCGCTGTGGGACAAAGAATATTAGGAAAGTTTCTGGGAGGGACAATATTACAGAGAATGAAGAAGAGGGAGCAGATTTTGTGGTGTTTTAAATATAAATTTTACAACCTGGTTACTGATAGAACATGGATAATAAAATAAAGAAAGGAACCAAGAGTGTTTCTAGGATTTTAGTCCAAGTAAGTAAATCATAGAAATGCCATTGATTAAGAAATGGAATGAAAACAGAAGAACATCTGGAAGGTGGATGCAGGGCTTATGATGCATTCAATCATAGGTTTCTTGATTTTCAAAATGAATGCAGGTAATCTCTGTAGAAATTGCAAATAAACTCTCACTATGGCACTCACTATTCCCCATAGGGTATAATCTGGTATCACAGTGGCAGATTGATTACATTAGACCACTTCCATCATGGCAACAATTATCCTCACAGTGATAGACTTATATTTGGGGAGTAGATTTGCCTGCTCTGTCTATATCATTTCTGCCAGTACTATCACGCACAGATTTATAGAATATTGTGACCATTACCAAGGTATTACATAAAATACTGCCTACCAGGGAATTTATGGCAAGGTAAATGTGGCAGTATACTCCTCTGCATGGAATTTTCTGGTCTTATCACACATTCCATCAACTAGAAGCATCCAACCTGGGAGATGAGTATAATGACTTTCAGAGGGCTCAGTTAAGGTAACAGGGGGCCAATATGAACACGTTGCACTGGGATGTTGGCTTTTACGATGAGGCATTTGTCTAAAATCAGCAACCAACCTATGATACAGTCTCTCCCGTGGCCAGAAATATAAATCCTGAAACCAAGAGTAGAGATAAGAGTGGTTTTCCTTATAACTATACCTAAATAATCTATTTGAAAAATGTTTGATTCCCATAACTTGTGCCCATAGTGTCAAGGGAAGTCTGCTACCACCAGAGAATCTGGCAATGATTCCAATGAATTGGAAAATGAAATTTTCTCCCATCATTTGACATTTCTCATTGAGATTAAATAACAAATTAACACGGAACCTACAATGTTAATTGATCCTGATTACTAGGGAAAATTGTGTTGATGATATCTAGCAGGGAACAGGAAGACTGATTGAAAGTCAGAATGAATTCACTATGATTCTTCTTAGAATGATCTTTCCCTATAATTTTGGTGAGTGGAATACTGTGATTTCTACTAAAAAAAAAAAAGTCAGCAGTAACTTTTATTGTGCAGAAATAACACTTTGAGTTATTTCTCCAGGTCAGGAACTCAATTTATCTGTGATGTAGAAGAGGGTAGGGGAGATATGGAATGATTAGTGCCTATCATTATTTAGACACATAAAGGTGTCTATTTTTATTAACATACTTCATGGCTAGCTAGGAAGCCCAGGACTATAGCAGTTATATATTTTATATTATGCATTTTTCCTTCATATTCCTACAACCTTATAAGAAGAATGACAGTGGATACAAATCAATAGCACCCATGATGATACATTTACTAACAGATGATTACACTTTGTGTATGCCCTGAAATGGAGACACAAACTTTTACCTGAATTAAGGACAAGAGTGAAAAGCTGAAGGGGCAAAGTGATGGACTTTGCCAGATCTTCCATTTGTGGTTCTTTTTTTTTTTTTTTTTTTAAGATTTTATTTATTTGAGAGAGAGAGCACACAAATCATGGAGTGAGGAGCAGAGGGAAGGGGACAAGCAGACTCCCCACTGAGCAGGGAGCCCAAAGTGGAGCTAGATCCCAGGACGCAGAGATCATGACCTGAGCTGAAGGCAGATGCCTAACCGACTGAGCCACCCAGGTGCCTCTCCATTTGTGATTCTAAATCCACTCTTCCCCCTCCTCCTCCTTTCCTCTGCCCTGGGAAGCTGAGCTCATTGGCTTCTGATTCTATGTAGGCAATACAGAATCCTTGCAAGAAATCACAGGGAGGAATTATATTGATAGAAATCTATTCACTCCATGGGTGCCTGGGTGGCTCAGTTGGTTGGGCGGCTGCCTTCGGCTCAGGTCATGATCCTGGAGTTCCAAGATCGAGTCCCACATCGGGCTCCCTGCTCGGCGGGGAGTCTGCTTCTCCCTCTGACCCTCTCCCCTCTCATGCTCTCTCTCTCTCTCATTCTCTCTCTCAAATAAATAAATAAAATCTTTAAAAAAAAAAGAATTCCTTAAAAAAAAAAAAAAAAAAAAAAAAGAAATCTATTCACTCCACTATATGAGTCCCTGGGAGGTATTTGGTCTCTGTGTCCCTTGCATGGATGTCACTACTTCATTTAATGCAACTTTCTTTACCCACCTCTCTTTCCAGATTCTGTGAGCCACTTCCTCATGCCCCTTCATGCCCCTTCATGCCTGAGATATTTAGAGTTGCTCTTCTATCAGGTGAATAAAAGCTCCTCTGTTGCACTTGTTGTAGATTCCTGCACTATTCCTTGTGGTTTGAACCATCCTCACACCTTGTACGTATTCTTATTGGAAAGAATACACAATGAAATTTCCTAATTTGAGTATGCCATGCATTTCCTTTTAGGACTGTGAAGCTGACACTGTGTGAGAGCTTTCGAAGACAAGCCACATAGGAGGCCCTGGAAGTGTTACAGGGAAGATTAGAAATTTTGAGGTGACCATTGCAGGCCAATCTCATAAATCTTCAACATATTTGTTGAGAGGCAACTGCTGTGAGCAAGAATGACTGACCAAAGCAGAATTGCTGGTAGAAGCAGAGATAGTTCCTTTGAAATAATGTTTGATATCAAAGGCTGCAGATCTCATAGATCACCAATGAGATACAAGTCATAAAAATGAATAGAAGTTGGGCCTGGAAAAAGCTCAAGAAAACAAAAAGGGTCTTATTTTTAAGTCCTTTATTAAAGCAACAATAAAAGAGAATTTTCTATAAGACCTATAAAAATTTTAAAAATTGCCTAATATTTTTAGAGAAATAAAAAGCTAATGAAGCAAGTATAGCCTTGAAAGGACAACATAAAGAACGTACACATACACACAAACACTCATAGAAGCAGACAAACAATAAAAGATGGCAGAAAACAGAATAATTTGCAAAGGAAATGATAAAAATGATGAAATAATTTTTTTTTAAATCTAAATAATTCAAATAAAGATAACCAATAGTTTGGGTATCTATTAAAAATACTAAGTCAGATTGGCATCATACTTCTGGAAGGCAGTATTTCTTGTTATAAAGCAGTTGCTACTTTGACAAGATACTTAAGGAAAGGTCATGGAAAGCAAGAATATATTATCTAGCCAAGTTTTCCTTTGAGTAAAAGAACAAAGACAGATCTTTGAGTCTGGAACATTAGAACGTGAGTTGGGAAGTCCGTATCGAAGACTACTCATAAATACTCTAGGGAAGAAATGTCAACCCAAAATTGATGATTGGGAAAATGTGTAAAACATCTGGAGGTGAACACTGAGAATATTTAACTGTAACATTAAAACAAAGGAGGGGTAGGTGGTTCAATATCATAGAACATAACTGGTAAAAATAAGAAAAAAAATTAAAATGGGAGGGAAAGGATAAGAAAAAGTAGAAGTGGATTGATCTTCCTAATTTTCTCATATGTAGTAGCTGGGAATTGAAAGCTGACAAATCACGTAGTAGAAATTATCTCAAAAACGCAAAGGTAAAGATCAGAAGTGGTAATATTGATGGAACTGATAGAGGGTTAGGATAAAGGTATTACAAAATGGCATACATATAAAGATGGCTATGAAGAAATAGAAGAACATTTCCCTAAATATAAAAGCTAATACAAGAAAATTAAGAAAACAAAACACATTTTAAGACATATACATACAAATGGTTAATATACCATAAAATATTACCACAGGACTATGACCGAACATATCTATCATGTTTAACTCTGTAACAGAAAGAAAAAAAAAAAAACACCTTAAAAGCATAATTTCCTTTACAAGTTATTTTTTCATATTTTATCATAAAATGGACAATTTCACACATCATTACATATTTATTCTACAAAACTATTTACTAAATGTAATAGTATGAAATTCACATAAATAGGAATTTAATTAAAATGTAAACTCATTATTTAAAATAATTCATATCTTGAAACTTTTACTCAGACTACAATTTCCAAAATACACTTGATAATTTTTCAAGTAGATAGTGATATTTATGGTTAAAAAATTTCTTCTCTAGGAAAAAATCTCAATTCTGCATTTGAGAACATTTTTTTTCTCTTTTCAGTTGGGAGAAGAACTATTACTTCCTATAGAAATAAAACAGTAAGAATAGAATCATGGTAAAATTCCACTTTTGTTTATTTCAAAATCAGTGGCCAATACTTCTTGGATCTCTTGGATACTTGGATATTTGATGTTTCAAATATTCCTTCTACCTCTTCTAGCTGCCAAAGGCAAGTTAGATATATGCCATCAGAATAGCAGTGCTGTTTCGGAGGAAAAGGAAGCGTTACATTTTATAACAAAAGGTGCTGGTTTATCAATCCTTTCTTTTTTGTTTCTCTAGATAAGCCATACACATAAATGATTTGTATATCTGTGTAAATTTTTCATAAAAAATTATTTACAAGTTTTAAGTTCTATTTCTGAAATACTTCACTACATTTATACTTATAGGCATTTTATCCCATATTGTATGACTCTTATGTAAAAGAAAAACACATATACACCTTGTATAATGCCCAAATTGTTCAACACAACCTAGCACTATATTCATGAGATGAAAAATAAGAAAATAATGATGCAAAATACCCACCTTAAATTATTTTCAAATGTATCAGTTTTTTTTCTTTTGAGTTAAACATTTAAAAACATAGAACATATAAATTGAGCAATCACCTCAAAAATGTACTAAAATAAAGCAAATTTGATTAGTAGAAATGCCAACAGGAATTTGAATTAGTTTCCTATTTTTTACATCTACTTTTAGAAAAAAATTAACAATATTATGAGGTTTATTTCTTCCTCATCTTTAAAAAATTCTTTTCCTGGGGCGCCTGGGTGGCTTAGTAGATTAAGCATCTGCTTTGGCTCAGGTCATGATCCCAGCGTCCTGGGATCAAGATTGGCGTCGGGCTCCCTGCTCAGTGGGGAGCCTGCTTCTCCTTCTCTCTCTGCAGCTCCCCCTGCTTGTGCTCTCTCACTCTCTCTGTCAAAGAAATAAATAAAATGTTTTTAAAAAATGCTATGGTGAGCGCTGTGAATTGTGTAAGACTGTTGAATCACAGACCGATACCTCTGAAACAAATAATACATTATATGTTAAATATATATATATCTCACTGGCAAAAAAAAAATTCTCTTCCTGCTATTCTTGGTTTTTGTTGGATATTTTTAGTGATTCTATTTTGTCTTATTTTATTGACATAGCTCTATCACCTATCTATCATCTATCTATCTATCTATCTATCATCTATCTATCTATCTATCTATCATCAGTTGCTCCGGGATTCATCTGAGAGAGACAGAGAGAGAAAGAGAGAGAGCTCATGAGTCAGGGGTGAGGGGTAGAGGCTGAGAATCTCCAGAAGACTCCCTGCTGAACATGGAGCCAGCCCCAGGACTCAATCCCATGACGCTGAAATGTTGACCTGAGCCTAAATCAAGAGCTATCCACCTAACCGACTGAGCCACCCAGGTGGCTCTAGGATTCAAAGATTCACGTTATTCACTCATAACTGGTCCCAGGAATTCAAGTATTATTCCCATCTGAATGCAGTGTGAGAAGCTTATTGCAGTATTTTTACATCGCCAGTTTCCCAGCCTTTGTGCCACTGTTCCCATACATTTTACATCTACATATGTTATAAACCCTAAAATGCATTGTTGCTATTTTCCACTGTTATTTTCAATCCACTTTTGTAGTGTTAACAAAATAAAAAGCATTTATTTAATCATATTTATTTAATGCTATTTAATCATGCATTTACCATTTCCAGTGCTTACTATTCAACTTTTACAGATATTTTACAAATATCTCTTGAGTATCATTTCCTTCTATCTGAAGGATTTCAACATTTTTGCAGTGTTAATCTGCTAACAATGGATTCTCTCTACTTTTTATGTCAAAAAAACAAAAACTAAAAACCACAAGTCTTTATTATGCTTTTTGTAAAAGATATTTTCTCTTGGTATAGAATCCTAATTTACTGTCTGGTGTTTTCTGCAAATTAATACAATTTTTTTTCTTTTCAGTACTTTAAAGATATATGTAGATACAATGAATAACTATGTTAATAAAACTATGTGGTATGTTTATACTGTGGAATAACTAAATTTTCAATCAGAGTATTTTACCCTAGGTTTTATAACTCCTATAGTGTCATGTTGAAGAAAAGAGACAAAAGCATAGAAACATAAAAGTAAAGGCTATAAAGATAAGTGAAAAGGAAAAGAAAAGACAGGGAAGGTGATATAGTGATGAGAGGCCCATTCAGGTAGAATGTTCAGAAAATGTTTCTCTAAGTGTGTGAGTGTAAAGGAGTCAGCTAGAGCATACCAGAGAGCAAAAATTATAAACCTAAGCCTTGGAGTGTGTGAGTGCTTGCATTATTCCAGTTGATTTTCCCAAGTCTGTTACGCCTATAAATAGTAAGTTAAATTAAAAAATGTGGATTTGATTCATATAACAAAAAGGAAAGAAGTATATCAACCATGTTAGTGTTTGCTTGTTTTTTATGTTAACAAAAGCCCAATTTTAAACTGTGAAATATTGTATTTTTCTGATCTGTCTTAATTTCTAATTGTACAGATTGTGAAAAGTCACTAATTCATCAGTTATTTCTTATTATAAGGTATTTGATGAATCATATCCTCTTATTACAAATGATTGTAAATCACTCTTCTTTAAAATCTTTAAATTCTAGAAAAGATTTCTTTTTTCCCCTAATTTTTTTAAAGCCACATGTAGAAAATAAATTACATCTTAATTTAACAAATCATTATTAACTGTCAGTAAGTATGTTATGTTGATACTGGCCTACCTACATAATTAGGCCCTGGATATGATTAGATGCTTCACTGAAACCTAGTAAGAGTCAAAACTGATGGTGAATTAATCTATGACAAAAAAGGCAAGAATACGCAATGAGGAAAAGACAGTCTCTTCATAATGGTGTTGGAAAAACTGGTCAGCTACATGCAAAAGAATAAAACCGGAACACTTTTTTAGACTATACACAAAAATAAACTCAAATGGATAAAATACCTAAATGTGAGACCTGAGACCATAAAAGTCTAGAAGGAGACATAGGCAGTATTCTTTTGAACATCAGCCTTATTTTTGGACATGTCTTCTCAGGCAAGGAAAACAAAAGCAAAATTAAAGTATTGGGACTACAACAAAATAAAAAGCTTTTGTACATCAAAGGAAGCCATCAACAAAACAAAAAGGCAATGTACTAAGTAGGATAAGATATGTGCAAATGATGTATTTGTTAAGGGGTTAATATTCAAAATATATAAAGAATTCATACAGCTTAACATCAAAAAACCAAATAATCCAATTAAAAAATGGACAGAGGACCTGAATATTTTTTCAAAGAATACATACAGATGTCTAACAAATATATCAAAAGATGCTCAACATCACTCATCATCAGGGAAATGCAAATCAAAGTCCAATGGGGAAAAAAATGAGCTATCATCTCACACCTCTCAGAATGGCTACTGTCAAAAAAAAGTCAAAAAGACATGAAATAACAAGTGTTGGTGAAGATGTGGAGAAAAGAGAACTCTTGTACACTGTCAGTGGAAATGTAAATTGGTGCAACGACTGTGGAAAAGAGTACAGGTTTCTCAGAAACTTAAAAATAGAATTACTATACGGTCCGGTAATTTCACTACTGTGTATTACCCAAAGAAAACAAAAACAGTAATCACAGAAGATATACCCACCCCTGTTTACTGTAGCATTATTTGCAATAACTAAGATTTGAGGTGGAAGCAACTCAAATGCCCATCTATAGATGAATGGATAAAGAAAATGTGATACACACACACACACACACACACACACGGACCCAAGGACACAATGGAAGAGGAATGTCATCAGTCAGCCACAAACAAAGAATGAGATCTCACGATTTGTGACAACATGGATGGACCTAGAGGGTACTATGTTAAGTGAAATAAGTCAGCCAGAGAAAAACAAATACCATATGACTTCTTTTATATGTGGAATCAAAAACAAACAAAAAACGGAAACATACTCATGAATAAAGAGAAAAATTTGGTGGCTGCCAGAGGGTAGGTGGGTTGGGGGGGATGACAAAATAGGTGAAGGGTAAAAAAAGGTAAAAATTTACGGTTATAAATAATAAGTCATGGAAATAAAAAGCACAGTATAGGGAATAGAGTCAATAATACTGTCATAACATTGTATGGTGATAGATTATACCTACATTTATCATGGCAAACATTCCATCATATATAGAATTTTCAAATCACTATGTTATGCATCTAAAATTAATATAACATTCTATGTCAACTATGCTTAAATATGTTTTTAAAGTGTCAACTGAAACTTACTCCAAAACTGCTAGCTTCCCACACCCTTATTTTATTCTGTATTTAGAAAATAGAAGACTATTTCTTCCCCAGGACTAAGCCTATGCATATCATTTATTTTTTTAAAAAATTGCTATTATTCTTTTATCAAAGAAAAAATAATCAACATGGTCAAATTATGCAGAAACTTTCACAACCATGATAAATTTTTATAATTTAACCTTTATATTCAGGTAGGAGACTGAAAAACTACTAATATGATACCTTTAAATAGAGTTAAGGAACATAGCCCCCTGGAAAATAATGCTCATTCAAATTAAACAATTAAATATACATATACATATATAGATACAAATTCTACATATATTTATATATTGTTTAATGTATGTATGCATATATGTATATATGGGTGTGTATATGTGTATATATGGATTTATAAATATATGCACATACATACATATATATGTATTTTTTCATGCCCAGTTTATGATTTCTTTTCCATATGTATATACATAACCTGTAGAATGTCGACTATAAGCAAATTCTTGAATTAGAATGGATCCAGAGTCACAACAACAAAATCAGTAGACTGGTAAAAGCTCAACTTAAAATATACTTTTTGGGAACAGGGCAAAAGTATATATTGAATTCTCCAAATCCACACTTGTCAATGAACCAGAGTCTCTAGCATGCCTTTTGGGAAGAGAGAAAAAAATTGTAACTCAGGTATTTCTGTTATGGTCAGCTGTATTAGTTTTCTATTGCTGTGTAACATGTATTATCTCTGTTTTCATGGAAGAGAAGTCTGGACATAGGCTAGTTAGGTCCTCTGTTCAGCATTCCATCAGGCTGAAATCTAGGTATTGTTTAGGCTGGTGATCTTATCTGAGGCAAGAAAGCATGCTAGGATATAACAAAGTGATTACCTTTAATGTCTCTCACTAGATAGAACACAAGCATTTAAAACACAAATATTTATAAGCTAATGCCAGACAAATTCCAGGTGAATGATCTTCATCAAGAATTATAACTAGTTTTTAACTAAGTGGTGAATTAAATATAATGGTGATGATTACCTAGAATATTATGTGAATGAGTCTAACTAACCCCCAAATTGAAAACATACAGATTTTGTCTTAATAATTTGATTGTCTAATTTTGTATATTATATAAAAAGTTATAAAGAGACATTAGGTTTTTCACTAGAGACTATATTATACAGATACTTGGATTTTTTTTCCTCCCAAGTTACCAAGAAAAATTAATAATAGGTTATGTCTTAATATTTGGTTCCCAAGATATCTTATTCTAACTTATTATGTGATAATGTATGCTTATCAAAAAAAAACACGTTAATTAAACAATAAGAAAAACAGGAAAAGTCAAGAAAAACATTGTAGAATATAAACATGAAAAATAGCCCATATAATTAAAATGTACATATAAGCTTTGTCAAGTTTATGTCTGATATATGTCTGTAGACAAAGAAAATCTTTATCTCATTTAAATATGTTTAGAGCATAATTCAAGGAAATTATATAAAATGACATTCACATTTTTATAAACTTTTCATTTTGCAAAGAAGTCGAAACAAGCTAACAAAAACACTGCAGTATAAAACAAATTTGTTGACCAGTTTTATGAGTTTCCTAGAGTAATAACAAATGCATATCACATAATTAAATTTGCTACATTTAAAAATTAACTGTCTTTTATAAATGCCCAGTGTCATTTATCCTCATGTTAATGTGTGTGTGTGTGTCTATCTTTCATACTATTGACTTTTATTTATTTTGGAAAAATATAGCCAGATTTCTTACACAAAATCTAAAATTAAAGGATTTGTTTTTGGAGGGGCATCTGGGTGGCTCAGTTAAGCATCTGCCTTTGGTTCAGGTCATGATCCCAGGGTTCTGGGATCTAGCCCCATATCGGCTCCCTACTCAGCAGGGAGCCTGCTTCTCCCTCTCCCTCTGCTGCTCCCCCTGCTTATGCTCTCTATCTCTCTCTCTCTGTCAAATAAATAAAATCTTTAAAAAAAAGTATTTTTTTAACTATCACCTACTTTGCTTAATATCTTAAATTATCTCTTCCTTATATTGCACTCTTCCAATATGTTTACTGCCACTTTTTTAGTCATTGACATTTCATTATTATACAGCCAGATTAATTAATTCAGGTGAAATGATACTAAATTTGCTTATCCACATGACTTTATTTTTGTCATTTCAAGGTATTTTATTTTACTCTCTGTTATCTCCCCTTAGAGAACAAGTAGAATAGCTGTCTACTGAATACTCTGGTTTTCTATAAAATGCCCAATCCTGAAAAATAACTTATTTAAGCATGTTTAAGCCATAATAGCAGCACTTTTTGACAGTTCTAGGTTAATGTAACCTTGGAGAGTTTGAGCAGAACAAGAGTTCAACTAGGAAGAAACTTTATTTCTTTTCTCTAATATTTGCTCCACTATAAGACCTAGCTAATTAAATTTACATCATCTCTAATGAGACCATTTTGCTAACTCCCTCTCCTCAGCCAGCAATTTCTTCCTAGTATTAATCTGAAAACCGCATGTTTTTTTCTTCCATTAAAGCTAACTTAATGCAATATTGCTTACAAAAACAATAATTTATAATCATAAATATTTTCTTTCTAGAAACTAGGAATACACAATACTTATAATGATTTTGCATAATTATGAAAATAATTTTCCAGTTGTCTTAGGTAAGCACTTAATTAAATTATAATTTATTGATATATTTAAGCATAAAAGTCAATAAAAAGTATAATTAATGGAAAAATATACACCCCTATATACATATATAATTCTTTATCTCTCTTGGATTTAGATGAGATTTTCTTTGAAATCATTTCCTATGGTTAAATGACACATAGAATGGTGAAAAGGGTTTAATTTGCAGCTCAAGATACTAGTATAAGACAGAACTAATAACATTAATTTCAGTGCCTCCTAAAATATTGGAACATAGTAGGTAAACAAAATAATGTGTGTTTTGAATAAAGGAAAGTGAAAGAGACATTTGCAATTGGGTCATCAGTAGGAATTCCAGGCACCCTCCCTGCAAGAATTTGAATTGAGAAACTGACCACAGCTCCAGAGACTTGGGGTAGGGAAAAATAGTCAAAGTCAATCATATTTCCATTTTCCTTGACACTAACTGGTTCAGAGCCTGACTGAAGCAAGTCAATTTCTCTTGGTAAGGAAACATTAACTATTTAAAGAGAGCAACAAGAAATGAAACTCTCTTTTTCTCTTGTACTTGAGTGGTAAGTATTGATCTCTCTCTTGCTTCTTTACTTGTCTTGCTATAACCACATAAGAAATCAGTGATAGAATGGAGCCAACACTGGATGGCAAAACAGAGACAAAGATTTTGGTTCAGGGTAGCACTGTTGATCTCTTGGACTAACACTGAATGTCTGTTATTTATAGCTAAAAAGCATTCTATTTGAAAGGAAAGAAAATATAGTAAAATTGGAAGAAGAAAAAAATATGATGGAATGGTAATATTGAAACCAAATATAAGCATAATGGTAATATTGAAACCAAATATAAGCAGCCAAATATAAAACAAACCCATGCATACAACAAAAATAATAAATGTAACACATCTTTAAATAATTTATTTGAATAAAGAAATAGAGCAGAATGAAGGGTGTTCAAAGAAATATTCTTGCTTTGCTCATTGGCTTAAAGAATCATCTATTATTTTAAAAACCAATCTTCCTTAGACTAAGAAGTAGGTAGAGTTTTAGAATTACTCTGAAAGCCATTTTAGTGGTTTATTTTGCTAAATTTCTTAATCACAATCATAACTACTACTTAAGCAGATATGCAATCTTGATAATGATAAAGAAGATGATGATCATGGTAAAAAATTATTACTAACATCAAAAATATACACTCATCAACATTGTAAAGTTGATTATTTTGTTAGATAGTATGGATTTAGAAAAAACAGTCCCTGTCCACAGTTGTGGAAAAAAAGATTAGGCATACCAAGTATTAGGTAAGCAAAATTATATACATAGGAATACATTATATACTGACATTGCTAAACTGGGAAGTTCATATAAGGTAAAATAAGATAGAATTTATTGGTATGCTAATTATGGTGTACAAGTGATAATATAAAACTATGAGGAAGAGATTAATTTTTGTTAAACATTCAAGAGGACACTTTAGGCCACATCTAACTTTAATTACATTAACCATTCAAAAAATACATTATTATGCTCACTAATTCTGAAAATTATGGCACATAAAATGTTTTATGTGAATTAAGTTTGAGAAATATTACATATTTCATTCTCCTTTAAATTCTATTAGAGGTTTAATACTTAGCTCATTAAAGGCTATAAAAATTTACTATAGTAAAAAAAAGATAAAATGTGAAACATTTTAACTTCTTTTTAAAAAATAAATCTTAATTATTTTCTGAAGAGTCAACTCATTCAAAAGGTACAGAAAGTTATGAAAAAAATAATTACTATTTCAGGTTCTTCAGTATCCTGAAGCAACCACAGCTAACAGATTTGTTTAAACACCAGTAGAGAGTCATTCTTTTTTTTTTTCATTTTTCTCTCTAACCAAGCATCAGGAAAATCACAACTAAAATGAAAAAAAAATTGAAATAGTACATATGGTAGAATTATCTGACAAGAATTTTAAAGAAGATGGGACGCCTGGGTGGCTCAGTTGGTTAAAAGTCTGCCTTCAGCTCAGGTCCTGATCCCAGGGTCCTGGGATGGAGCCCCAGGTCAGGCTTCCTGCTCAAAGGGAGTCTGCTTCTCTCTCTCCCCCTGCCCTTCCATCCGCTCATGCTGCTCTCTCTCGCTCATTCTCTCTCAGATAAATAAACCTGCATGAGGGGGTTGCTAGTAATGGGGAAGACTACGCATGTTGGGGGGGCAATGAGTATATGGGACATCACTGTACCTTCTTCTCAATTTTGCTATAAATTTAAAACTTTTAATAAAATGAAGTCTTTAAGCTTTCTTAATTAAAATGTTTTAATCAATTTGTGGAATCTGTGAACAATAAATAAAGTTCTAGTACTCATATCACTGGAGTCAAAAAAGGAGAGAAGTAAGAATATGGTACCGAAAAATTAAGGAAATAATAATGGTCAAATCTTTCTAAATTCGGTGAAAGACTTAAACCTGCAGATTCAAGAAGTGCTTATAACCACACAAGATAAATCCAAAGAAACCCATTTTAAGGCATCATAATTAAATGTCTGAAATTAAAGATAAAGGGGAAAAAATTCCTGAAAGCTGCCAGAAACAGTGAATTATACTTAGGAGAACAATGATTTAAATAACAATGGATTTCCCACTAATCCATGCAGGCCAACAGGCCAGTTAGAAGTGGCACAATATTTTTAAAGTGATGAAAGAAAAAAAAAAGTGCCACACAAAAACAGTATATCTATTAAAAATATTCTTAAGAAATAAAGATGAAATAAGGCATTTCTAGATTAATGAAAACTAAGGTATTTGTTACCCGAAAAAAAGAATTGCTAAGAGAAGTTCTTCAAACAAAGAAAACAAAAACAGACTCTTGAAATACCAATAGAGAAAGATGTCAGAAAGGGTAAATATATGCATAAAATAATAGATTATACTTCTAGAGTTTTTAATATTATCTGATGATTAAAAGTAAAAATTATAACTGTGTCATATGGATCTCAGAATATGTAGAGAAAGTATTTATGACAATGATATTATGAAAGGAGAGTAAAGGATTTAGATGTTCATAAGGTTTTTATATTCTACCTGAAGTAGCAAAATATCAATATTTTTAAAATTGTGGTAAGTTCCATATATATATTGTGATACCTAAAGCAACTATAAATTTAAACAAAATTACAATGAGATATCTTAAGTATCTTAAATTTCTAGAATTTATGTTTCAGTTAAAATAGAGTCAACACTAGAATACTAAACAGCTGTAAACATGACAATTTGTGTGTGGTAAATTCTATGGTAATAGATGGAGATCCTATTAAAGTGATACATGTGTATATAGAAAACAAAATAATATATACCAAAATGTAAAAATCAAGAGTGTGTTCTTCCACCTGAAAGAGACTTTAAAGATCTGTTGTCTGACTCTTTATAAATTTTGAAAGAGTGAGGTATTCCAATATACCTATTACATGTAATCCTTATTATTTACTACATATGTTTATGTAGATGGATATAAATGTTGCTGTGTACTTTTGTTTTTTAGGAAAAATAGAATTCTGTTATTTTACTGATACAGAGTTCTTTTTTTTTTAGATTTTATTTATTTATTTGAGAGAGAGAGGGGGAGAGGGAGAGCACAAAGGGAGAGAGAGAGAGAAGCAGACTCCCCGCTGAGCAGGAAGCCTGAGACTTGGGGCTCAAACCCAGGACCCTGAGATCATGACCTGAGCCCAAGGCAGACGCTTAACTGACTGAGCCACCCAGGCACCCCTGATATAGAGTTCTTGAGCCTCTTTTTGAGGGGGAGGTTAATGAGGTAAAGTATAAATAAGCATTAAATAGTTTCAATTAAAAAATAGTCAATAGTAAAATAGGTGAAGGGGATTAAGAGTACACTTAATATGATGAGCACTGGGAGATGTATAGAACTGCTGAATCACTATACTGTACATCTGAAACTAATATAACATTGTATGTTAAATATATTGGAAATAAATTTTTAAAATAATAAAAATAAAAAAATTTAAATAGTCAATAAATCAAATCTTTGTGTAAATCTGTGTAAGGGGCAAAATGTGCTCCTAACACTAGGCAACTGGCAAATTATAACCTATATATTTCAACTTTTAACTTTATTCCTACATGTTTGCTTTCATTACTAAACCAGAATTTGAGTTTCAAAGGAATGCATAATTTTCTTTACTAATTTGTTGATCCTCCAACTCCCTTCTTACCCTTAGTTCAAGTTATTCTTGATAACCTATTAAGATTTACAAATCTCTATTTGTAAATGAACTGTAATTGAAGATAATTCATAAATGAATACATATAATGACAAGTAAAGTTATCAAGCTTCCCTGTAATTATTGAATTAAGAGAAAATATGTACAGATTATTTTGGGTACTTGTTCAATGATATTTTAATATTATACAAGTGAAACTTTTTTGTGCCATTAGAAATTATTAGTATATTACTGTATCGTGTATCTCCATCTTCTAGCAGTAAGAGACAAATGGCCTCCCACTGAATGTATATTTCTGAATCTAAATCATAGTGCCTTAATATTTATATTTTCTGGTAAGTACAATTGACGCTTAAACAACATGAGTGTCAACTGGGTGGATCCACTTAAATGTGAATTTTTTGATATAGAAAGTACTGTAAAAGTATTTTCTTTTCCTTATGATTTACTTAATAACATTTTCTCTAGCTTACTTTATTATAATACAGTCTATAACGCATATAAACATGCAAAATATGTGCTAATCCACTATTTATATATTGGTAATTCTTCCAATCATAGTAGGCTTTCAGTAGTTAAGTTTTTGGGGAGTCAAAGTAATACATGGATTTTTGACTACAATAGGGGTTGGCACCCCTAATCCTCAACTATATTGGCAAAGTTATATTTTATTATATTATATCAAAATATTGTATTAATTACATTATACCTTGATATATTAGTGTTATAAATTCTAGAACAGAATATGAAGAACTATCCTTTAAAAATTCTCATTAGAGGGGCGCCTGGATGGCTCAGTTGGTTAAGCGACTGCCTTCAGCTCAGGTCATGATCCTGGAGTCCAGGGATCGAGTCCCGCATCGGGCTCCCTGCTCGGCAGGGAGTCTGCTTCTCCCTCTGACCCTCCTCCCTCTCATGCTCTCTGTCTCTCATTCTCTCTCTCTCAAATAAATAAATAAAATCTTAAAAAATAAATAAATAAAAATTCTCATTAGAAATATATATTTTACTTATGCCTTAGTTTTTCAAGTATTAAATCTCCATAGATAGTTGATAACCTTAATTAATTTAAAATATTTTATAATGCATGTAATACGAGTTCATTTGGCATAGAAGTTTACAAGATATACTTATAAATTTGTATGTGTCAAGTTATTTTTCTTTTAACTTTGATAACAAAATTTATAAAATTATAAATTCAATAGATTGCATTTGGAATTTTTAAATTTATCTTTTTGAGGAAAGGAAAAAATATAGGCTAGACCTCTTGAAAAATGTTTTCACATACATCATCTTTTGTTAATTTAACACAGCATTTTGGTACACAAAAATAGAAAATTTAGTTTTCAAAACTGTTTAACCTTAATTTAGCTTTATTATTTTAAACAAAGATATTGTTTAATACCATCATGTTTTTCTTGTTTTTAAAATTTTGCAAATAAAACTTCATAAATATACAGTCCTATTTTATACATCGAATGATATTTAATTAGATACCCTGAATGACATCCAGTCTAATGTTTTAAGAATAGGGTAAAATGTGTACTTTTACTTGGTAGTGATCTCTAGTATATATATTATTAGAATAATATCAAATAGGGTACCATAACATAAGTGATTCTACCTTGCAGAAAATAGGTGACTTCCCATAAAATAATAAAAATAAAATTTTAAACATTATAAAACTGACATATAAAATATTTAAGGAAATAATGTTTACATTTTTAAATATATAGAATTTTATAACTTTTATAAGCAGGTGACCTTATTATATTCTATTGTTTTTATTTTTCAGTCTTAACTTCTTTTTGTGTTGCTTATTATGGCCACTTGTGTTCATCTATGTATTTTCCAGTTTCTATTCCTTTTACTAGAAAGTTCAGTATTTGTTTACCTTGATAGTTTTTGCCCATATTTGCACATTTTTTTGTCAAAGTTGGCCTATTGTGTACATTTTTCCAATACACATTTTCTACTTAAATTACCTGACTTTTTTTCATCATGATCTCTCTGATCTCATGAATTCCGTTTTTGGAAGGGTCCATTGTAAAACCCTTTATGCATATGTACTATATTGCTTGTTTTATTAAAATACTAATAAGTAATTTTTTGGTGTTATTATTTCAACTACTAGGCTGAGAGTTTATCAGACATTGCCCAAAAAAACTAATGAAAAAAATAATTTGTGCTTCCCTTGGGTTTCCAATCTATCAATGTCCTTTTTCAAAAGCTTCAGGTTTTTGATGAAGACAATGAATGAACCAAGCTGTGGGGATAAAAATAATCAAAATAAAATATCACCTAATGTTACTGACATACATAAAAGACTTCCCTAGACATCAATTGTCATATAGTAAATGAGAATTCTGATCCCTGCTGATCTCATTGTGACTTCACCAAAATAGCTGATGTATTGAAAGAAGTCTTGAAATCTGTCATCTACAGATTTTTTATATGGCTAGTCCATGGAAACTAGTTTAATATTTACACAGCTAAACCTTATCCAGCTGTATTTTCAAAAAGATATAGGCATGTAAAAAGAAAAGATCCCTTTTCTTTTGAATTATAACAGGTAAGAGCAAATGAACTCTGTTTTCTTTTCTTCTACAGAAGAATTTTTGGAATTTTCTTTTACTTCTGCCAACAATTTTATTTATTCTAGTCAAATATATCTTTGATTACTCTTTTTTGTTTTGTTTTTCCAACTATTTTGGTCTTCATCACTGTATACATGCTGTGTACAACAATTTCTGAAATATAAAACAAAACAAAAATTTCCTAGAAGAATTTGTTTCCATTCTCCTTTCTTCCTTTACATCAGACATGTCACAACTTAATTACATTCTCTATCCTAACTATGTAGCATTATACTTTTTAATCTTTTTTTTTCTTCTTCTTTAATCTTGAATACCTATTTTTGTTTTAGTAAATCTAGGTTTTCCTTTCTTTTGCAATTACACGATGGATTAAATTCTAAATTGCACAGATGCTGAAGATTTCCAAATTAGCAAATAATTAAAAAGACAAAATTATAACTCATAACTCATAATTTAACAGAAGGAGAAAATATACAGTTAACTTCATTCATTCTTTTGGTATTATTAGTTATCTATACCTGATCACTAATGATGGTAGTAACTACAGTCATATGTAATGATCACATCAAAAGTTATATATTTGAATTTTTGTTGCTGTTGAAATTTCTAATTCTATTGTCCAGTGTGATGGGGCCTGGCAGAAAAAGAGTAGAATAAATAAGTGGGAATATCAGGTAAAACAGGAATATGTTCTGTTGTTGATAGAAAATGGCTCAAGAAAAAAAAAAAGTCTTGAGATATTGCCAGAAGGATTGAGAAATCAGAATTTTACAATGAATAAAGAAGAGAACAAGAGGAACAAAACCTATGGGTGACAGCAAAGTCCAGGGAGAATACCAAACGTAATACAAAAGTGTAGTCCAGAATTACAAATGAGAATAGAGTGTGATGAGACATTGATGAGAATCGAAGCTTGTGTGCTCTAAGTTCTGAGTGGTTTTATTGGTTCACCGTCCCAGGGGCCTCTAATATTCTGGAAAGTCTGAAAAAAGAGCTTGTAAATCCAATTGCCTCATGATGTCTTTATTAGGAATTCAAAGGATTCAGCTGTGTTGTTTTATATCAATATGTTTTTATCATGGAATTAATTCAGGACAAAGTTCCAGAATTACTTTTGACATTTTGAGATTATTTGGATCCTAAAGCATACAAAATTTAAAAATAAATAAATAAATATGGATCACAAGTCCCACATGCCATCTTTTAAAACAACTGGATCTATTTTACTGATTCTCATCCAATCTACTCAACAAAGAGCCTATTTCAAACATTTTAATTTGTACCATACCTTTTATAAAATGAGCAAACAATAAAAATAAATAAATAAAAATAATACCTGCCAAGGCAGGGTCCATTCAAAGAGACTAATCTGCAAATGTGATAACACCTATTTCACTATTCAGGATCTAAGGTTAAGCTGAAAAATGTATTCACCACTCTTTTTACTGGTCAACATTATAAGATAGCATCAACTGCTTTTGTGATTTTTCTTTCCTTACACATTAAACTTACTTTTTTCATGTCTTTCTATTAGTACAGAGTGAACAAAATATACCCACTTTACTGGCACAATAAAACATAAATATTCAGGTAAAATAATAGGACTAATAAAATGTTTTACTTCTTTATATTACTAAATCACAATTACATTTGAAGACAGAACTGGGATAGACTTCAATAGTGTATAAGCCCTTGTTGTCTATGTTGAGGTGGACTAATGCTTAGAGTGTCCAATAGATGATTATCTTTCTTTTCTTAAAAAAACACAAAAAACATTAAAGAGACATTTGAGTCTGTGGCTATGGACTGCTTTGTAATCCTAAATATGGTGATTTATCTTCTTTCATGGACATAAATTACATAGTAAAATTGTAAAAAATAGAAATATTTAATTGAGGATATGTATCAAAGCACTTTGAAAATGTTACTTTCTAATACAATACAAATATGACTTTCATTTTAAGTATGATGTTCATTTTCAGAAATTTGTGGAAGGCCTAGCATATTGTAAATTGTGATGGTACATTTTTCTTTGTCATGGCCAAGATACATGACAAACAAGGAACAATAGAGTAAAAAATAAATACATAAAACCAGGAATACCATCGTGAAAAATGTCTACCATCAGAAGCAATAGACTTCAGAATGGAACTTCTGCATCAGTATATGATGACAAGGTTTTATTCCTTTCTTGACTTATCCTTCTAACCTTACACTATAAAATTAGATTCTTATAAAATAAGAGCTCTAAAACTCTCCATTTTCCACTGTTCTTCCTTTCTCATTTTTAGTCTTTGCATCTAAAATGATCTGTGAAAGAATAAAGTCATACTTCAGCTGCTGCTGTGTTTAATCTATCAGCATTCAGACATCTCTCCAGTGACATTATTCATAGAGTCAAGAAATAAATGCAACTTCAAAGTATGAAATCGGGTCTCTCTCTTTTTAAATATGATAACATTTTCAAAGGTGAAAGAGGTCTTCCATGAAACTAGCAACTGATTTCATGCTGTAAGTTCCTCATTTTATTTGAATTTGATATTAAATGGAGGAGTGCACAACCATATCAAATACGACTGCCCTGCTTTGTTGAAGTCAGACATATTAGAAAGCAAGGACCTATGCAATTATTAGTGATCAGAGGATGACAATGTGTCACAACATTTATTGAGCGCCTATTTTTATTGGACATTAGTGTCTAATATAATATCCATAATTTCTCAATATGAATAAAATTGTAGTATATGAGAAAAAGACAGGTCATGGATATATATGGAAAACTTCCTACTTTAATTCATGGCAGTTTCTAGTCAAATGATTTTGGTGAATTACTTCATATATCTCTTTCATTTTTCTGACTTTTAAGATGAGGGTATTAATCTACTTCACAGTCTATGAGCATTCAAAGAGTTATTTTATGGTAATTTGCTGTAAACCATAAGATATTAACCAATTATAAATCATTTGTAGAGGTCCTATCATAAGATAGAAAAAATTACAGAATTTCAGAAAGCATGGGTATTCTTCAAAGTAAAGTTGATCAGATACCTCTTTACCTAAAATAAATCTTTCTGATAGAATCATGAATATTGGGAAACAGATTGCCCATGGCCCCACTTATTCATAGAGCAGAAGTTCCAAGCCAAGAAGACCACAGTACCACCCCCCTTGGTGCCCACTCATTGAACAAGAGTGTCATTCCAGGAAAACAGCCTCAGTGTCCTGGCACAGGATACTGCCCAGGAAGAAAGCAGGCTATAGAGATACAAATTATTCAGCTTAGCGTGAAAGGACTGCCTCATTTTGAAACAGAGAATGGGGAACTCTTCCTTAAGGTACTGCCCAAAAACAATGGAGATCTTGGTGAAGAACCATTAAGGCTGATAGCTCCATGATATAAACAACAGGCAGAAAAGTTAAAAGTTTAACAGAAATAACCAGGAAAATAAATAGCCAAGAGAAACCATACTGGGATCACAGTCAACCCTGGGGATCTAGAAGGCTGTGCAAATATCTTATGCTGCACTCACTCAGGAGTAATCAGAAAATGATACAGGGCAGACTTGAAAACACACAAACCCATCAACACAGACAGGAAGCTTCATTGGTACAAAGGGCTTAAAATATCTTCGAGCAGTGTCTGAACATTAAGTCACTCTGACCTAGGGCCAACTCCTTGGAAGGCAGGCTTAAAAATAAAATCATATATAGCCCTGGAAGTCTGAAAAATTCTTTCAATGACCAAGGATATACCCTTGCGATCCTGAAAGAGAACTTTCAAGATAAAAGTCCTTGGCTAGAGATGGCAGCAAAAATAAATAAATAAATAAATAAATAAATAAATATGTGGATTATGATGACAGCATAAAAGATAATAAGAAGGGATGAGGGGGAATCTGAAAGGGGACATCAGAGACTGTAACACTGTGATGGAAGTTGGCTTCATAGAATTAATTTGATCAAGGCACTTAACAAACAAATGAGAAAACGAACAAGAAAAACAACAATCCCTGAGCAAAATCAGAGACGAGAGTTACCATATGACCCAGAAATTCAACTTCTAAATGTATACCCCATAAAATGAAAAGACACACCCATCCAAAAACTTACACACAAATAGTTCAGAGCAGTATCGTTCATAATAGCTAAAAATAGAAACAATTTAAATGTTCATCTGCTGATAAATTAATAAATAAGAGGTAAGTCAAATGTGGTATATCCATACAATGAAATATTATTCAGCAATAGAAAAAGAAATAAAGGAATAAAACATGCTTCAACATGGATGCAACTTAAAGCCTGGTAACTCTATATTTAAATTCTTAAGAAACTGCCAAACTGTGGTATTGGGTTTATTCAGTGGAGCAAAAATATTCAAATTAGATTGTGGTGATTGCCTCACAACTCTACGAACGTACTAAAAAGCACTAATTTGTACACTTTAAATGGGTGAATTATATCTTAGTAATACTGTTTTTAAAAACATGAGCATGTGGTAAAATTAATGCCAAAATCTGCCAGGAGTTAACACAGAATATTGGATCAATAGAATTAGATTTAGAATGTCTTGGGGTGCCTGGGTGGCTCAATCAGTTAAGCAGCTGCCTTCAGCTCAGGTCATGATCCCAGGGTCCTGGGATCGAGCCCCATATCCGGCTCCCTGCTGAGCAGGGAGTCTGCTTCTCCCTCTGCCTGCGCTCCCCCTGCTTGTGCTTTCTATCCCTCTGTCAAATAAATAAATAAAATCTTAAAATAAATAAATAAATAAATAAAATGTCTTCATAAGTAAAGCTGGAGTAGACATATTTTGCCATTTCTGTCCTGTCATGTTTCATTCCTTAAAACACCTCTCCAGCCAAAACTCATGCCAAAGAAGTGCCCTAGCAGTATTTTTACTTGGTGACTCTGTCCCTAGGTGCCATTGATTTGGCCAGGGACCAACTCCTAATCTACTAGAGAGTCCATCAGTGGACAAGCAGGCAGATTAGTTTTCTTGAAAATTTCAACGGAGAGACACATAATTTCCAATAAGTTACAGGTATTTAAATAGTAAGTTCATGTTGAAATGGAGCTAGAAAAGCCATTTTAAAGACATTTTAAAGCTTAATATTTGTAGCTAGCTATTGCAAAGAAAACTATTACTCAAAAGAAGCACACATATAGAATAGACATGCAGAGCTAAGTAGAGATGACAAACTGAGGGTTGGGGTGGGACAGAGAATGACACAGAGAGAAAGAAGAAATGAATCATTGCTTAGGTTACTGGGGACTTCCTACTTCAACTTCTACTCACATTGCTTCAAGTCTGCTTTTTTTTTTTTCTTGAAAGGCCCCACACATTCCATTAAATTTGACACAGCTTTGGGAAGTACTGGTTCTTACCAACAACGGAATTCTAAATTTTTTTTTTTTTTTAAGATTTTATTGGGCGCCTGGGTGGCTCAGATGGTTAAGCGTCTGCCTTCGGCTCAGGTCATGATCCCAGGGTCCTGGGATTGAGTCCCGCATCGGGCTCCCTGCTCCTTGGGAGCCTGCTTCTCTCTCTCTCTCTCTGTCTCTCATGAATAAATAAATAAAAATCTAAAAAAAAAAAAGATTTTATTTATTTATTTGACAGAGAGAGACACAGCGAGAGAGGGAACACAAGCAGGGGGAGCGGCTCGAGAGGGAGAAGCAGGCTCCCGCTGAGCAGGGAGCCCGATGCGGAGCTCGATCCCAGGACCCTGGGATCATGACCTGAGCCGAAGGCAGACGCTTAACGACTGAGCCACCCAGGCACCCCAACAACGGAATTCTATAAGTAAATCAAAATTGATGGCAAAACCTAGTTTATAGGTAAAAGACTGTCGGAAATGAAGATGTGACTGTGGAGATGCTGTTGGCTGGACTTAGTGCTGGTCTAGAAGTTAAAGTAAACAGTCTCTGATATGATGTGCCAATAAAGGTACTTAAACCTGGGGAGGTTGAGGTACCCAGGCCTGGAATGATGACAGACCCTGGAGGACTTTGTTACCAAAAGCAGAATATATAAACTATAGTAGTACTAGTGGGCTTAGAGAAATTACAGAAAGTAAAAGGTAAACTCAGGGGCAAGATGTATGGGCAGGAAATAGAAAATGAAAAGCAATTATATAATTCACTTAAGGAAGTTTTTTTCTGCAATAGTCATAGCTTTATGAGGAGAAAACGAAGCTAGAAAATAACATCTCATCAAGATATACAATCTAAAACTACAACAGGTGTTGAACCTCATGTTGCACAGTAGTAGGTATAGTGCTAGTAAAAAACTTGGCCCTTAATAATTTCTAAATAATGAGAGCTTCAACAATTTAAACTATTGTGTCTGTAACTGAAAACAGAGGTGATATATATATTCACAATTTAGGCTTTGAAAATATATGTTGTCATCAGAGTGAATTTCATCTAGAAATATAAGGGCACAGTCATAATGTTAGAACTTGCTAAGGGATAGATGTAACTGTTTTGAATTAAGAATATGTTGTTTCAATATTCAATGACAAGTTTTATTTTCTGTGTATTTATTTGTCATGAGGACTAGTGACACATAACAAAGTAAAGCTCTGGCCTTAATTTTGATCTTCATCAAAGGTCCACTATTTGAGGGTTTTGGCACTTAATTCTTCAACATTTTAGATAAAGGCAAAGGCAAACTTACCTTCAAAGTCTCTAAGAGGGCACAGTCCTTAGACAATAATCTTAAGAGTAGAATGGATAGCCTGCTTATCAGTGTTTACAAAGATTTCCTTTTTGTACTAAGACATAAGAGAGAACCAGAAAAATGTTAATATGTAATAACAAAATACTATTTTAAAAATGGAAAATGAGCTTTGAATGGTAATTTAGAATCTGTGCAATGTCAAAGAAATCCCCAAGAGTAATAGCTGAAAATAAACAAGCACTTTTGTAACATAAAAATTCCTCATAAGATGCTATCATTAGACAGGTTATCACCAGCATTTTTCCCTTTCTCTTCATATTCAATAAAAACTTAACATTCACTGGGTTAATGTTTTACACAATAAACTATAAAGTAAGAATTTATAGTAATAGCAGAAGCTACATAGAATTTGTTTGTGATGCTGTATATATAATATAGGCTCTGGAGACTGATAAACTTTGGTCTCTCCAGAATTCTTCGTGAAAAAGAGCAATGTTAAGTTTGAAGCACATAAAACACTACATGCACAAGATTGGGACTTTTTTTTAGCACATTTTGCCTCGAGTGATGACAATTTTTAATTAGCTTTGAAGCTATTTAGCTTTTTAACATATGAGAAAATTTTACAGTCAAATTAATAATTCAAAATTCAAAGTAAAAAGTAAATTTTGGCTGAAAAATTCTGTCTTCTTAATTAATTTGTATACACACATACATTTTTCAAGTCTCATATTTTAATGAGTAAATCCTTCTAAACTGGCATGTGGCTTCACTGGTTCATGAACACTTTGAAATTACATACAAAATTATGTGTGCATATATATATTTGTCTTTAACTGTGATGTGTGTTTATAACATTCTCAAAATAGTCCTTAAGTAAAGAAAGTTGAGAGAATCAGTACTCTAAATGTTGCTAACAATGTGGTGTAAAAGGTATGATTTGAAAAAACACTTTTTTAAACTTTATCAATGTTGTAAAAGAAAAAAAAAACACAACCAAGAACAGAGAAACAGGTTCCCTATTTTCTGTTAAATGCCACATGTTCTAAATGTTAAATCTATGAATGCAATTTATCATTGATGCTTTGACATTGTTATACTGGTGATGGCCTTTAAAAATACTTTGCTTAACTAAATTCATCCTGTTAGAGAATGCTTAGTCAAATTATAATGTCCTTGTGCACTGAGAGGAGACAGTCATAAATCATCTCTAGTAAAACATTTCTCAGCAACCTTTCCATTTTAATTAATAATGAAGAAGATAATTCTGCTCAGAGGATAACATGATAACTTTGTCTCTAGAGACCATGAAAATCTTTTTTAACAAGACTCTTTTGAAAGAAACCCATCCATCTGTCCATCCATTCATTGACCCACTGAACTTTTATTTTACTCATATATATCATGTTCCAGTCTCTATAATTATTTAAAAATAATTTTGAGTTCTTGTAATGTGACAGCATTGGGGATTGAATGGTAAAAACAAAACAAAACAAAAACAAAAACAAAACATTATTCTTTTCCACCTAAAATTTATATTCTAATGAAAGCAATAAATGTTTATCCAAGAGTTAAACAAATATATAATTACAAATTGTCATAACACCCTTGAAGAAAATACAGAATGCTCTAGAAGTGTATAAGAGGAAGACTTGACTTATCTAGAGGCAGATTTTATAACAGAATTTATAACTGATTTTATCAAATAAAGAAGAATCCATTGACAAAATTTACCCAAAAGAGTTACATAATAAAAAAATTCAGTGCTAAACAATATAGTTTCTTTTTGTGTACTTTCTCTATTTTCTGCAACGTTATTTGTTTTATACTTGGTTGTTCTGGGCAATAATGATAAGATTCATTTTTATTGAACTGGCTTAGGAAACCTGTAACTCCTGAGCTAATCATTGTGGCCAGGAGAATTAAATGTGCTATTTGGAAATGGTGAATGAAGACAAGAACTTTTCAAAAAAGACTCTCAAGATTCTTGTTCTTAAACCATATTTCAGTACGTGATGTCAACTGTCACTTACAAAAAAAAGCAAAAAGAAAATTTTTAAAAAGAAATAAAAAGGAAATTCAACAAGGACAAAATAGTATAAGGATAAGAGGGTCATACATTCAGTTTTTTGAAATTTTGAGTATAAAGAGCTAATCATAGTCCTGAAGGGAGATTTTGAATAGGCAGTTGTCTTTAGCTGCATGAAATTCAGTGGAGCAGAATCAGGAAGATAGGCTTGGGGTTCATAAATGTATACATAATACCATATAATGTGGGCATTATGAAATCATCTAAGTAAAAATTGGAGCACAAGAGGGGCCTAGGACTGAGTCTTAAGTCTAATATATAGAAGACAGACAGAGATGGTGGTCAAGAGATTAAAAGTATTGGCAATGAAGGTACTAAAAATTTGGCTATATATTCCACACAGGGGAACGTGGGAGCAAAGACTAGAGGGGGTCATGAATTTGCAGCTTTAGAAGGATAAAACAGTTGAAGTTCCTTAGAGAATGGTCTTGGTGAAAGTAGTTAGAGGAAAGTTAGAAGGCTGTAGTCAGAGGGATATGCCTTTGATGTTAGGATATGTGCATATGACTTTTTGTATGTAAATGCACATATACACATGGGTAATAGCCAAAATATTTAACAGCTGGAGCCACAGGATCTTGAAGGCCACCTGCAGTGCAGACATCTATACTTTAGTTGTTGGACTGAAGTGACCTTGAGGGCAGAGGACAAAGCAACTCCTCACTAATACATGAGGAAATATTTAAATATTTTAATAGTAAATCCACAAGATTTTAGCAACAAGCAAAAGTGTACCTGTACACACTTATAAAATTTCTATATAATCAGAACTATTTTGATCATGATCATTGTTAAAAACAACACTTTAAAACAAGTCTTTGAGTTTTACCTATGATACTTCTGAATGTGTTAATAACACCTACAATGCCATAACAATATATTTTGTAAAAATTTATCATTATTCCAAATATGTTTGTAATCCCTAATATATAATCAGTAAATACTCAGGTCTTTAGGCATGGTCATGTTTTACTGCTTTCATCATTTTCATTTAGCAACTTCAAACCATTTTTTATAGGTACTAGTGATTTAGACACCAAGTGCTGGTCATAACATTTTCTAGTTCAAATGTATCCATTATTCTATGTAAATTCAATATCCACAAGACCATTCTTTCATTATAGCAATTTGATTCCTTAATTCTAACTGCCTTTTCTTTCATTCAACTTAAGCCACCTACATATCTTCGCATATAGTTGTAGTATCTCAGATACTATTCAACCTCTAAAGTATTGCTGAAATCATATTTTTACCAAATATTTATTTAATCCTTTCATTTAATTACTTCCACTAAACCTCTTCTATACCTTTATTTATCTCCTGGTTTCTATCTGTCTCATTCTGATTTTCTGTTCTTAATTGCCCTAGGCTTCTCATTTCATAATTTCAAGGACTCTCATCTTATCATTCGTTTCCCAACCTCTACCCTCTGTCCTCTGCCTCACCTGCCTATAAAACTCCAACTCTCTACACTTGCCCACTCTTATACTTGTATACTGATTCCTTCATGAAAACAAAGCAAAAAAAAAAAAAAAAGCCACACTTGAAGGTCATGGTCTCTAAACTCTTCACAATCTTTGCCTTGCTTGCAAATTTTTTAGTCAATTTTTTGATTCTTGAAAAACAAAACTATTTTCTTTAATATTTATTTAAATCCACTGATAAAATATGATAATTTTATAGTGTTATAACAACTGGAAAAATAAGGACTACCTTTCTCCACATAGCTTAAAAATTGAACATTACTGATAATTAGATAGGTCCTTGCACGTACCTTCTCAATCTTATTTCCTTCTTTTCCCCAGAAGTGGATAGTATTCCAAGTTTTGTCTTAATGTTAACTTGTTTTTATTTTTAGTTTTGCCAAACATCTATGTATTACTGGATTGCATATTTTAAAATTTAATATAAATGAAATAATTACATACATTTTCATACATTTTCTTTTGTCTCAATGTTCTCAATTACATTATGTTTTAAGATTTTTCTACGTATCAGGAACTGTGAAAGGTCTGAAATTTTTAGCCTACTTGCTAACTGACAAGCTAGTCTGCTACAAGTTCAAAGATCTGGCAGAACACAGATGACTCCTCAGTAGGCACAAAGGAATCGATTACTTCCAGCATAGCAAGCAGCATGACCTTCATGCTCTCATGGGTGCATCTTGCCCCAACAAGGCCCACAGGGGTGATGCAGTGTCAAGGTAAGGTGGATGCTGCATACACAGTAAGTCTGTGTCATAGTCAAGGAACCCAGAGCTTAAGAATCCATAATCTTTTAAAAGAGGCTGCAGGCAAACCTGTTTAAATTTTGCCCCAAATGGAGACATTATCTTTTTGATTTAGACAGTAAACAAATATGCTCTCTGCCTGAAAGACACTCTAATTCCAAGGCTGTTCGCTCTGTAAACATCCTTGAAATGATAGCTATACAAGATGTGTAGAAACCACATGGAGAATTGTCTCCCAAACCTAGATTCATGTATGTAGATGCCATTCACTTATTTGTATGATATGGTAGTCCTTTGCATAAATAGACCATATTTATTTATTAACTGAGTTGCTTTCAGGTTGTTAATATCATAGAAATACCAATAAATTTACTGAATGGAAGAGTATGCTTATCTTCAAATTTAAGAGATGATACCAAATTAATTTCAATTCGGTTGAACCAACTTACATAATCAACAAGCAGTGTAGAAGAGTCCCACTAATCCATATCCTCTCTTGGTGTTAGTTTTATACATTTTTGTAAAATGATGGTGGTGCACGATTTCATTTTGACTTGGACTTGCATATCAATTATAATCTGTGAAATATTTTTTTTTAAATGTTGATTGGCCATTTGTATTCTCTGCAAGGGAACACAAATGTGTTGGATTAACTTTATGTGTTGGATTAACTTTAAGGAAATGTCCATGTGTACATATTTATGTTAATTTATATATATGGCCATATCTGTATCTAACTACATGATCATTTTTTGCTTATAGGTATCACAAGTTTCCTTCCCAAGAGGTTGTTAAAATTAGCATGGTATAATTATAAATTTAACATCTTTAAGGTATTTTTTGTAACACAAGGTTTTAAAAATACTATTTTATTTTTTCCTATAAAAGTTTGGCCTTTTAGTTTTAAACTTTCAAGCTACCTAGAACTGATTGTGAACAGAGGATCCAATTTTATAATTTTTCCATACAGATATTAATTATTCCTAGCACATTATTACAGTACCTTTTTCCTACTGATTTTCATTGCTTCTTCATCATATATAAATTTTTCATGTACATGTGGACCAATTCCTGAATCTTCCATTCTGTACCATTGATCAATGAGTCTATCTGCATTTTTATTACTGTAGATTATTATACAACTATAGATAACATAGATTTATTACTATAGTTTAAAATGGATTATAATTATTACTATAGGTATCATAATTATAACGCATAATATAGATTATAATATATTATGCTAATAGCAGTGTGCAGCCGCTAATGTCTTGGCCCAATTTTTGTTTTGAATATTCTTTTTTTATTTTTAAGCCTGGCTGCCTTCCTACCATCTGCCCCTGTGTCTACATAACTTAATGATCAGCCAATGATTAGGCAGAAGTTATGCTCAAACCGCAAAAGCCAGCATCTTCTGCTAATGGAACTGTGCCAGGGTAAGAAAGCACGTTCAAAATTTAGGGTTGGTCAGGGCTTCACCCTCTCTGACCTCTCCTCTGTATGTACACAGCTTAAGCTAGGAATATGCTTGTTTCAACCATGATCATAATCTCAGTAGACCCAAACTCTTAGCCCTCCCTTACCTGTTTCTGAAATATTTTTCACTTTGATAGACAATGACAAAAGGCATAAGTTTTGCCCAGTACTCTAAAGAGAAAGCCTCCTTCAGAGACAGCAGAAAAGATTATGGTCCTCACAACCTGCCTTAATTTGGGAAAATCTTCCATTTACCTTAACCAGGATGCACAATTCAAGGATGGGTAGTGTAGGAGAGAGGAAGAAACTCCAGACCAGCATATCACAGATTGCCCTTATTTTTACTGGAAGTTCAGCAATTTCTCAAATGTAAAGTCTTCTTAGGTTGTATCTTTGGTCATTTTCAAGAGTACTATTTTATTTTTATTTATTTATTTTTAATTTATTTTAATTTTTAATTGTGGTGGTGGGGTTGCACTTTTGTTCAACTTGATAACTGCCTTATGGGCAAAAATTTTGCTTCCACCCTGCCCCTCCCCTTGATATTTGCTTTATGCTGTTAGGAAGAAAAAAATCTGAATCTAACCAGAAATACTTTTTTAAATGTAGATTTTTAATATCATTTCATTTTTTTAAAGTACTGCTAATATGACAAATGTCGTGTTAAGTCCTTTATTTATTTGGAAATAGTTTTAATTATAAAAGTGATGACAATTTTCATTCTATTGCAGGAAATTTTACCATCACAGGTAAGCTTTCTCTATAGCCAGAACACCTCTTAGAGATATTTACATTCATGTATTTTCTGTAAAATGTACCATTGATTTGAAACATATCATTGCCTTAAATGGAGATATTTTCTGAAATTTTTCAACTTTCTAGGACAAACTTACAGAAGTAGACTTTCTACTAGTCCTTAGGTTATCATTTATTTTAATCTTTGATGAAGAAATTTTCATTTGCATCATTCTCTTTTTTCCTAGTCCTTGAATCAAGATCTATCCAGGTCTGTAGTCTTCCAACTACCACTGTTCATGATTAATTTTATCTCCTTTATCTTTCATTTATATCTTCAACAATTCTGTCATAGAACATGGGATACATTGATGGCCATAGTTCCCAAATGCATTTTCTACCCCCATAAGGTTTCACATTTTGAAGCTCTGTTGACCTGTGTAATATTGTTACTGTTTTGTTCACTAATTGTAAGGACAAGGATGTCCGTCCTGGAAAAATCAGTCTCTCTCTTTAGTTCTTACTTTAGCAAATGAAGCTGAGATAAAAATCATTCTGTTATATGTAAGGTAGGATAAGATAGTGATTATGAGATTTTGTATTCAGGCCGACTTAAGCCCAAATCCAAATCTTCTATCTGCTTTTTGATATTCTGAAAATTGTAACCTCACAAAGTTTAATTTCTTTGTAAAATTGGGCTAATACTTTCTACAGGGCTTACTATAAGATTTCAGTGAAATAATGCATAGCATAGTTTAAAGCAAAAGATAGAGATTCAACACAGTTAGCTTTTATTGTTTGCATAAGGAACTCTTTTCCTGAAGGGACTATCTATCCCAGGACACACTATGTTATTGCCCGTCCATCTCACTCTCTCATCTGCTACATAAAGAATTGGAGCCATTGAATGTGGACCACTACTTGAGCGATTCACAATGATTTTCACATGGTAAAAAGAATCCAGCAGAATTTAAATCAACACAGTCCCTGGGACACCTGGGTGGCTCACTCACTTAAGCGTCTACCTTTGGTTCGGGTCATGATCCCAGGGTCCTGAGATCGAGTCCCACATGGGACTCCCTGCTCAGTGGGGAGCCTGCTTCTCCCTGTCCCTCTGCCACTTCCCCTGCTTGTGCACTCTCTCTCTCCCTCTCTCTCTGACAAATAAATAAATAAATAAAATCTTTAAAAAAATAATTAATATAATCCCTACATCCATGTTTTAGGTATAGTATGGCCTGGCAAGAGCCAACTCTTAATTATTTCCTAGATGGCTGTGTAGTTAGTTCTGTTTCAGGCTAGAGTCTCATCAACACTACAACATGTGGAAATATTCCACTCAGAATTATAGTTCTTTGTTGGGAGTGCTGTTGTAAATATTGATCTTATTTTGTATTGGTGACCATATAAGTGGGATAATAGAAAGGGGACATAAGATCCACAAAACGTTACATTAGCCAAAGCACACATCTTGGATGTTCAGAATTTTTTTCTAAAACTTTTGTAGGATGCTGGAAGAGAAGTGGTCTGCCTTAGAAACAGAAGCTATAAACGCAACATAAACCAGAGCCACTTATCTGCATCTTCTCTGCTTGGAAGAGAGATGAAACCTCACACAGAGTTGTAATATAGAATGAAAGCATACTAAAAATGTCTTTATATCCTTGATTCACCAATACCTGAAGTTGGTATCCCCTTTCATTTTTCAATTACATGAATCCATTGATTCTTATTTGTTTTTTGTGATTTGCATTTTATTTAATCTAGTTTTAAATAAAAAATTACTAAGATCAGAAAATAATCATGGTATGATCTCAATCTTTTGTATTTGTTGAGGCCTGACTTGTGACCCAGTATGTGATCTACTTGGAGAATATTCCATGTGCACTCGAAAAGAATGCGTATTCTGCTGCTTTAGGATGAAATGTTCTGAATATATCTGTTAAGTCCATCTGGTCCAGTGTGTCATTCAAAGCCATTGTTTCCTTGTTGATCTTCTGCTTAGATGATCTGTCCATTGCTATCAGTGGGGTATTAAAGACCCCTATTATTATTGTATTAGTATCATTGAATTTCTTTATGTTTGTTATTGATTTATATATTTGGGTGCTGCCAAGGTGGGGGCATAAATGTTTACAATTGTTAGATCTTCTTGTTGGATAGACCCCTTTGTTATGATATAGTGCCCTTTTTCATTTCTTGTTACAGTCTTAGCTTTAAAATCTAGTTTGTCTGATATAACTATGGTTACTCCAGCTTTCTTTTGATGTCCATTAGCATAATATTTGGTTCTCTATCCCCTGACTTTCAATCTGCAGGTGTCTTTAAGGTCTAAAATGAGTCTCTTGTAAGCAGCATATAGATGGGTCTTGTTTTTTTATCCATTCTGATACCCTATGTCTTTTGATTGGAGCATTTAGTCCACTTACATTCAGAGTGATTATTGATAGATATGAATTTAGTGTCGTTGTATTACCTGTTAAGTTGTTGTTTCTGGGGATTTTCTCTGTTCCTTTCTAGTCTTTGTTACTGTTGGTCTTTCCCACTCAAAGAGTCCCCTTTAATATTTTTTGCAGGGCTGGTTTAGTGGTCATGGACTCCTTTAGTTTTTGTTTGTTGGGGAAACTCTTTATATCTCCTTCTATGCTGAAAGACAGCCTTGCTTGATACAGTATTCTTGGCTGCACATTTTTCCCATTCAACACGTTAAAGAATACCCTACTAAAGAATGAATGGGTTAACCAGGAAATTAAAGGAGAAATTTAAAAAAATACATGTAAACAAATGAAAATGAAAACATGATGATCCAAAACCTCTGAGATGCAGCAACAGTGGTCATAAGAGGGAAGTATATAGCAATATAAGCCTACTTCAAGAAGCAAAAAAAATCTCAAATACACAACCTTACACCTAAAGGAGCTAGAAAAAGAATAGTAAATGAAACCTAAAACCAACAGAAGAAGGGAAATAATAAATATTAGAGTGGAAATAAATGATACAGAAACAACAACAGCAACAACAAACAGAACAGATCAATGAAACTAGGAGCTGGTTCTTTAAAAAAATTAATAAAACTGATAAACCCTTAGCCATACTTATTAAAAAGAAAAGAGAAAGGACCCACTTAAATAAAATCACAAACTAAAGAGGAGAGATCACAGCCAACACCATGGAAATACAAGCAATTATAAGAGAACATTATAAAATATTATATGCCAACAAATTGGGCAATCTGAAAAAAAAAAACAGATAAATTCCTAGAAACATATGAACTACCAAACTGAAACAGGAAGAAATAGAAAATTTGAACAGACCCATAACCAACAAAGAAATTGAATCAGTAATACAAAACACCCAACAAACAAAAGTCCAAGGCCAGATGGCTTCCCAGGGGCAGTCTACCAAGCATTTAAAGAAGAATTAATAGCTAGCTATTCTTCTCAAACTGTTACAAAAAATAGAAATGGGAGGAAAACTTCCAAACTCATTCTACAAGGCCATCATTACCTTGATTCCAAAACCAGACAAAGACTTCACTAAAAAGGTGAATTAGAGGCCAATATCCCTGATGAACATGGATGCAAAATTTCTCAACAAGATACTAGCAAATCGAATCCAATAGTATATTAAAAGAGTCATTCACCAAGATCAAGTGGGATTTGTTCCTGGGATGCAAGGATGGTTTAATATTCACAAATCAACCAACATGATACACCACATTAAAAGAAAGGATTAGAACCATATGATCCCCTCAATAGGTACAGAAAAAGCATCGACAAAGTACAGCATCTATTCTTGATAAAAATCCTCAGCAAATTATGGATAAAGGGAACATGCCCCAACATCATAAAGGCCATATCTGAAAGACCCACAGCTGATATCATAGTCACTGGGGAAATAGGGAGAGCTTTTCCTCTAAGGTCAGTAACAACACAGGGATATCCACTCTCACCATTGTTATTTAACATAGTACTAGAAGTCCTAGCCTCAGCAATCAGACAACAAAAAGAAATAAAAGGCATCCAAATGGGCAAGGAAGAAGTCAAATGTTCACTCTTAGCAGACAACATGATACTCTATGCAGAAAACCTGAAAGACTCCACCAAAAAATTGCTAGAACTGATACTCAAATTCAGTAAAGTGTCAGGATATAAAATCAACATACAGAAATCTGTTACATTTCTATAGACCAACAATGAAGGAGCAGAAAGAGAAATCAAGGAACCCATTCCATTTACAATTCCACCAAAAACCATAAGATACCTAGGAATAAATCGAACCAAAGACATAACAGATTGTTCTCTAAAACTATAGAACAGTAATAAAAGAAATTGAAGATGACACAAAGAAATGGAAAAATATTCCATGCTCATGGATTGGAAGAACAAATATTGTTAAAATGTCTATACTACACAAAGCAATCTACACATTTAATGCAATCCCTATCTAAATACCACCAGCATTTTTCACAGAGCTAGAACAAACAATCCTAAAATTTGTATGGAACCACAAAAGCCCCTGGAAAGCCAAAGCAATCTTGAAAAAGAAAAGCAAAGCTTGAGGTATCACAATTCTGGACTTCAAACTATAATACAAAGCTGTGGTCATCAAGACAATATGGTGCTAGCACAAAAACAAGACACATAGATCAATGGAACAGAACAGAAAGCCCAGAAATAGACCCACAACTATATGGTCAACTAATCATCAACAAAACAGGAAAGAATATCCAATGTAAAAAAGTCTCTTCAACAAATGGTGTTGGGAAAACTGGACTGCAACTTGCAGAAGAATGAAACTGGACCACTTTCTTACACCATACACAAAAATAATTTCAAAATGGATTAAAGACCTCAATGTGAGACAGGAAACCATCAAAATCCTAGAGGAGAACATAGGCATCAACCTCTTTGACATCAGCTGTAGCAACTTCTTACTAGACAGGTCTCTGGAGGCAAGGGAAACAAAAACAAAAAAGAACTATTGGGACTTCATCAAGATAAAAAGCTTCTGCACAGTGAAGAAAACAATCAGCAAAACTTAGAAGCAACTTATGGAATGGGATAAGATATTTGCAAATGACATAGCTGATAAAAGGTTAGGATCCAAAATCTACAAAGAACTTATCCAATTCAACACCAAAAAACAAAATCCCAGTTAAGAAATGGGCAAAAGACACTAATTGACATGTTTCCATAGAAGACATACAGATGAAAAACAGATACATGAAAAGATGCTCAACATTACTCACCATTAGAGAAATATAAATCAAAACCACAATGAGATATCACCTCACACCTGTCAGAATAGCCAAAATTAACAACACAGAAAACAACAGATGTTGGCTAGGATGTGGAGATGGGGGAACACTCTTATACTGTTGGTGGGAATACAAATTGGTGTAGCACTGTGGAAAACAGTATGGAGGTTCTCAGAAAGTTAAAAATAGATCTATCCTGCAATCCAGCAATTGTACTACTAGGTATTTTCCCCAAAGATACAAAAATACTGAATCAAAGGGGCACATGCACCCTTTAGCATATAGCAGCACTATCAACCATAGCCAAATTATAGAAAAAGCCCAAATGTCCATCAAGTGATGAACAGATAAAAAAGATGTATGTGTGTGTGTGTGTGTATCTGTATCTATATATATACTATATATAATATGTAACATGAAATATATATGTAATAGTATACATATAATATATATGAACTATGTAATATATAATATGTATATGTACATACATAATATTTATATATTATATTTATAAATTTACATATTATATTTATAAATACATATTTTTACATATAAATACACACAATGGAATATTACTGAGCCATCAAAAAGAATGAAATATTGCCATTTATGATGACATGAATGGAGCTAGAGTGTATTATGCTAAGTGAAATAAGTCAGTCAAAGAAAGACAAATACCATATGATTTCACTCATTTGTGGAATTTAAGAAACCAAACAGATGAACATGAGGGAAGGGAAATAAAAGAGAGGAGAGAGAGGAAAACAAACTATAAGACTATTGACTATAGAGAACAAACTGAGGGTTGATGGAGGAGATGTGCGCAGGTTATGGGCTAAATGGGTGATGGGTATTAAGGAGGGCACTTGGGTATTTGTTGAGCACTGGTGTTATATGTAAGTGATGAATTACTAAATTCTACTCCTGAAACCAATACTACACTATATGTTAACTAAGTATAATTTAAAAAAATAATGCTCTGTCATTATTTTTCTAACAAGTTCTTGTCATTTTGCTAGAATCTGAGGATAGGAAAAATAAATTGCATATTCTTTTTCTTAAATGAAATTGCATTTTCTTCAAAATAATGAATTTTGGATTTACCAAAATTTGGAAAAGTACTACCAAGTATCTTCTTTAAGAAATGTTTAAGTTTCAGATTCCTGTGAGATTAGCAAACACAAGAATTTAAAACCAGAAAGTTGAAGTACATTTGCACTGATGAATAATTAGCTAAATATATCAAGGAGAAAACAAAAATATATAAAGGATAAACAAAAATATGGAGAGAATAAAACAAAGAGCAACAAAAACAAAAGAAACATAAAGCAACTACCAATGGGACAAAAGTTGATACTAAAACATGCACAAATGTTTATGCTTCATGTCTGTAAGAAAACAATATTCAAAAATAAAGCAAGGCTGAGACGGATTAGTTGAGTGGGAAAGATTTAGCAGGGTTAAAAGTATTCTGGTGAAATGGAACGCATTAAGTTTTTATTCCAGATGAATTACACAGTCTGTTTTTTTAAATCTTGTGTATAATATCTTTCATTTTCTATTAAAAATTTTCAAACATATGGACCAATTTTCCCCATCACAGGTTCACTGCGAGAAGCAGGCTGGACAATAGTACAAGGCTCAAGTAAGGACGATTAAATGTTTTCAGTTGTTTTGTTTTGTTTCATTTTTTTTTCAGAGACTGAAATAGAACCTGGGACAGGGGTAGGGAGGTTCTCTTTTCATTCAGGTTTGCCCTGTAGACATGATATAATCAGGCCATTTGGAGCATTAAGCAGAGGCAAAGTCACCTTCACATTAAGAGATCTGACTAGATAATTCCAGGAAAAAGGAGAACCAGGAAAACAAAGAGGTTCATTCTTGATAGTATCATTTGACTCCCTAGATATGACTATCCTTTGGATTTTCCAACTACATAAATCAATACATTCCCATGTTTGTTTAGTCAGTTTGAATTGGGTTTATGCCACTTGAAACTCAGATATTGCTAACTAATGAATCATTTTGTTTTTGTCACAAAATAGGCAACATGTTCAGGAATAATTTTAAGGAAAACATTTGTTAGAAAAGATGTCTTTTGACCTGGAATATATTTGTATGTTGAATAATCTGCACAGTGTTTTAAAATGTGCCAGTTTATTGAAGATATGTTATCAAAAGTTCTCCCCTCCTAATTAGATGATAGAAAACTTTGTGAAGTATTAGTTTTGATTTTGTAAAAATAGTTGCCAGGGGAACAATCCAACTGTATAATGTTTTAAAGCATCTCAAGCCATTGCTAGATTCATCTCAACTCCATCGTGCAAAAATCAATGTTTTGGCAGTTCTTTTAAACCATACATTACTTGTCTAAACATTGTGCCAAACAGTCTCCATTGCCTTTCAAGTTTAGAAAATATGCAGACAGGAACTTTAGCAAGATTATTTCATAACCACTAGCCATTTGGGAAAACTGTAAAGATAGGCAAAAAACTAAAGCTGACTGTTGGAGAAAGTGGATGACAAAGAAATTGTACAACATTTTTATTGCTTACCATGTTATTCTGTTTTATTAACAAGAGGAATTCCTGTTAAATTATAAATGAGGTAATATTTGAAACTATATATATGTGTGTATATATATAGTCAAAACTGTATATGTATGTATGTATATAATAAACTGATGAATTATAAGAACAACAAAGGTTTTTGAATGATAGTCAATCTACATATGCATGCTTTATAGAATGCTTATTTTTGCTAGGAATAATGAACCAAGATGGATTCCTTCCAAATTAAATTTTGAGGTCCCTGGATTTAGTCCACAATATAGATGGACTGATCTTGTTTGACCATGTTGATCATCTTTGAAAGGCATCTCCCAGGTGACTCTAAAACAGTAAAACCATTAGAAACATCTCCCCTAGAGCTGTCTGGTATTGATTTTTTGCTTCAACTGAGACATGAATCAATAACACTTCTTTGACAATCATCACTACTAAAGTGGGGTTACGTTGTCTTCCAACACTTTCTAGTATAAGTTTAGAGATATCATTGTAAAAATCTATCTCTTAACCCATCATAAAATTTTTTTCAGTTAATAAGGAGGACTGATATGTACAATACAGCACATTCCTTTGGAGTGTAGCTTTTATTCAATCAAGGACTTTTGTTGAAGGTCATCTAATTCCTTTTAGATTTACTGTGACCCCCCGCAAAAAAAGAGGTAACAGCTACGGAGTAATTAGTACATAGGAAGTAGGAGCAATCAAGGTATATTAAAATATATATAATATATATCTTTTAATTTCATAGAAATATGTACATGTATGTATTCATCATGCCAATAAACCAGAATAACATGATAATACTAATATTTTTAGTAATACAGGGAGTGCTGAGTAAAGGTAATAGCTAGACTCAAGGAAAAAGAACTGATCATAAAAGAACTAATACAATTGAGCCATTGCAAATTTTGCCTAAAATTTCAATTCTTACCATATCTCCCTTGGTAAGTTACTCATTACATTTTATTCCACTATGCCTCATTTCTTGTATAAATACGATACTGGTAACTTCACTGAGAGTACTAAAAATTGTCATATTAAGATGTGTACTTATTAGTCAAAAACCATAAATTTTTATTTTATTTATTTGTTGTAAAAAAATAAATGATTGTCTTTCTAAAATTAAATTTTCATATATGGAAAATTATTTGCCCCCAGTCATTTGAAATATTTTTATAAGTTAGAGCAAAAGATAACTTAAGTTTCTCAATTATTGATGAAACATATAACTTTTAATAGAATAGATTAACTTGGCACTCTTGTTTATAAGTAAATTTTAAATGTTTGATTTTATGTGATTATAAACTGCATCTAATATTCTCAGGAATATAAGCATTCACACAAACACATACAAAGAAATACATAGTTAGGTTAGTGTTCATATAATAATTAGTGTTCATATAATAATTACAGGTAGATTGCCTTGGACTTTCTGTTTAAGAGACCTCAAAAATTTTTAGTGAAATAACAAGAAACAAACATATGTGTATTTATATAAACACAGTGACTTTTGAAATTTTCTATATTAGTTGGTTAAATCATTTCCCCCATCCTATGTAAACTTATACAATGCCATTTGAGATGACAGTTTTTGCTGTTCCTCAAGTGCCTATTAGAAATATATTAAAATAAATTTAATGGGTAATTTGGAGGAATATTAACATTCATATTTTGATGTATACTTATTACACATATTATATATTTACATAGTAAAATATAAAATATTTAAAAATATAAATAAAATGTATACATGTTTTATATTTATACATATAAGATAAAATACAAATATATAAATACAAATAGTAATATTATATATTTATGTGTACATATTACACACACATACAAGCACACACACGTGCACGCAAACACTTATACACACATATATATTCCAAATTTGTAGGAATAGGAGCCATTATAGTCTAAATTATTATGTGTGTGTGTGTATTTGGGTTTGTAATTGTAATTATATTATGTAAATATAATTTGTAAATGTAATTATATTTATGTGGAATGTATTTAATTATTTATCAACAATTTTTTCTGGTAAAGTTCTAAAATGTACTTTAAATATTGCTTCAAACCTCATGTTTTTACATCCATGCTTCACTCATACACATATACATATGTGTATACATTACAATGTGTTAAATTATTCACAGAAAACATATTATGTTTGTATTTTAAACATCATTTTCTTATTCTTTCTTCTAATAGGTATAGAAATTATGTAAGACTATTAATAAATATTGAATAAAATTGGTTAATTTAAGTGAAAAGAACATTAGAGGCATGCAAAATAACATAAATACATTTAGAAAAGATACAGTTTATTTCAGACAGAAAACCTCACCAGAATCCCAAATGGTCATAACAGTGCTGCAGAAAGCTACATCCCGTTTGTCTTATAAAATTTAAATCAAAAAGCACACAGGAAATAATAATTTAAAAAAAAAAGAAGTCATAGAACAAAAACATTATCCGTTAAGGTGTTCTCCCTGAAGAAAAAAAAAAGGTGCTATTATTTTGTTCGTAGTCCCTCTATTAGTTTGGCCTAAAAATAGCCATTGACTTGTTTTTCATTATGTGCAATGTCAAAGTGAACTGCCGATTTTGCAGGTGAAATGAATAGCTGCTTTGCTCAAAAACACTCTGGCAATCAGCCACGCATTCTGCCAAACCAGCATGCTGACCACCTACTTGGCTTGAGTCAGATGGCTATTTGGAAAGCTTTCCATCGTTATCTTTTATGTGCTATAACTGCCCACTTTTCAGCATGACTCATTTATCATTTTATGCCAAAGAACTGAATTATCTTGTATTTTTCTTGTTATCTTTCTGGAGAGTCTGACATGACTTTAATGTCAGTGTATTTCTTACTAGAAAAGAACATATGGGATATTTTGAAAACTGGCTGAACTTGACAGCATGCGGACTGACACTCTGAATGTGTAATTTTCTAACATCGCCTTGTGGGATATACGTGTGTTTACTTTTAGGGTCTGGAAATGTAAAGCTTTTGATATAACACCTCCTAAGATTGTTCTTAAGATTCTTCAAAATGAAACACAGAAAACTTGGCTTTATCGGGAGCTTTCAGATATGGAAAAACTTTGGTAAGCAGTTACTGTAAGCACTAAAGAGGCATATCCTTTGCAGCCTAAGTCAACTCCAATAATTATTATTACTTTTACATAGGAATTTGAAAACTGAAAATCTGGTTGTTAACTCCAAGGAAATTGTAGCAAGAGCAAGAATATGGTTCTATTATGGAGAGGCACAGAGTGCTGGGGAGAAATGCCATGATCGTGTAAACCACTAGATAGACAGCATCTCCCACTGCCACTCCATCTACTATGCCCTTACCCTGTTTTTCCACCGGCCATTCTAGCACTCTCTCACAGCAATATCTTTCTCTCTTTTTAAACTACTGCTCCTGTGTTAACTTCATCAGCAAATAAGAAACCAAATATCTAACTCAAAGTGTTCATTACTTCCTCACCAGCACCAGTTGCAAAAATTACACTGACTAGGTGATACAGATGAAGAGACAGGACTAGTAGATGTGAAAGAATTACATCTGTTGATGTAAGTAATGCTTGAGTCAAAAAATTTACTACAAGAAATCTGGTGATGGGTATTAAAAAGGGCACGTACTGCATGGAGCACTGGATGTTATATGCAAACAGTGAATCATGGAACACTACATCAAAAACTAATGATGTAATGTATGGTGATTAACATAACATAATAAAAAAATGTTAAAAAATCTGGAGGGCAGAAATAAAAAAATATATATATCAGTTTCAGGATCTATGTACCTGAGGACACAGTGAGTGTCCAGAAGCTCAGGCATTTTTTTTTTAACCCAACTGTAGATTAAAGGGTACTTTGAAATCAACATTAAGGCTATAACTTGATTTTTTTTTTAACAGAAGTCACTGTGGGCTTAATTATCCTTTCTACAGCTCTAATTTTGAAAGGCATTCAGTGTCAAGTACATGGCATCTTATGTAGGAAGCCAGGAATAAGTGTGTATTGGATGAGAAAGTGTTTTGGATAAAATGAAAGGGACTCCTCTGCTTTTCTTCTTACCTGTAATATGATTATATGAACAAATGATTTCGACAAATAATTTAGCCTGAGTTTTAATTTTTGCTTTGGTAACCTAAAGATTGCAATGCCTAATTCATAGGGTTATATGATGGTTAATGAGATCGTGTATATCAAGTGCTTAACATACTATCTCATAAGGGGTATTCATAAAGAATATTCAGTGGGTGCCACATATTTATTTAATAGTAAACTTTACCAATTTAGTTAGTGATAATGTTAATGTCAATGTAGATATTGAATCTTTTTCATCTACTTTTCTAAGTTATTGTTGTTTTGCTCATGTTAGTGAACATATTTTTGACTAACGCAAATTTTCAGTGACGGTTAGCAAAAAGAAAAGTTCTACAAGCTCACAGAATTGTGGTTTAGCCCAAGATTTAACATGAAGAAATAAAATAATTTGGAGAACCTTGAATAGGGCAAATCTTTAACTTCTTTGTAAATTTAAGTTGGTGATTATGGTAAAAGTGACTAAAGGATATATGGTATAAATATTATTTATGGGCATAAAATTTAAAATTCAGTAGCTGGAACTTGTAGGAAAGTGTGTGATCTAGTGATAAATGAGAGTTTTATCAATGATATCAAAGAAATGTTTGTAAGAATCAGGTGGTTCTATATTTGTCAAACAGAATTTTGCAATGCATGGAATGTCCCATTTGAGGCAAAATAAAGTTCTTTAAGTGATTTTCCAAAACACTGATTAATTATACTTACAACATCATATAAAAGTTGATTATGTCATTAAAAAATTTGAATTAAAAAGGATTGAGATTCCAGAAGGAATAGTATAAATGAGTTGTAGAACAGAGTTGTAATGATGTATATATTAGCAATCGGGTTTCTCTACTGTCACTCCTATTCATATCTTTAGTCCACAGGTGACCATTCCTTTTGAGGAAATTTAGAGCTCTTGGGGGGAATCATAGTTTGGTTTCATACCCTTGGATCCTCAATTTCTGGATGTATTTATAAAGCACATACATACAGGCACACACACACACTAAAAAAAAGAAAATCAAGCCTGGGACCCACTGTACTATTATATAAATATGAAGGTAAAATTATGAAAAAAAGTAAATTCTGTAACCTCAAGTGGACAACATTTCAAAAAATTATTTGTTTCTATTCATCAACTTTACTTCTTGGCACTATCATAAGTTAATTGCAGAACTCAAAGGTCTTCCTCAATCTCTACATTAGTATTGATACAATTGAGATATTTTCCAGAGTGGCCAAGGAATATATTTTTCATATAAGTTCTTCCATTACTCCGTGTTGTTCCTCTCCACTTGTCAAGAAACAACTTAGTCCAGACTGCATTTTCCAACATATTACTAGATAGCCAGGGAACATAAAATTCCCGTGAAGCCAATTCTATAATCATGGCATTGGCAAACTAGCTTCTAGAAACCATTAAACTCGTATCATAAATCTGGTCATAGCAAATCTATATGGGAATTGATGGGACATAGGGAATGAATTATGCATCACAGAATTGCTGAATGGCAAAGGAAGAATGCTCACTCAGACACATATTGTATAGAGGAGAAATACATATTTTTATGGTACCTTTGTATTCTCAATATTAAGTAACTGAGATTGTCACAGAATATGAATGATTGTGCAATGTTATAGTTTAATCAATTCAAAAAAACATTAGAATTCATAATTGTCAAAATAACTGCATTTTTTGTTTGGGCAAAAAATATACAGCAATTTTATAGGTATATATTATTGAAAATACACAAAGTATAATATTTGCATTGGATAACGACTAATTAAAGTGATTACCATTGAAGTATCAAAAATAAAGCTTGGTTTATAATTATGATTTTCTCTGATCAGCTCAACTAGTGCGTTTTAGTTAGAAAAAAATGCATATTTAACTGCAGATGTGAACACGCACATTTAGATTAATACTAAAATTATAATTGTCTCATAATGCAAATGATGCTAATGATCTCTTTTTAAAGGTTCAGAAAGTATATATTTTAGAAGAAACATGTATCTACTTATTATAAAAATTTTCTTGAAGTATACCTTTCATATAAAATGAACACAAGAATTACAGTTCCTGATGAAGGAATTAGCCTGGTGAACAAGCTAATCAAATATAGAATGCCTTGAGACCTATAAAATTAATCCTAATTATTCAATATGTTTTAATTGTATATATTTTGTGAACATGCCAGGAATCCATTTAAAGAGGCTTCATCCTTAGAGTTAGAAAAGCTTGCCTACAAGATATTGCTTAAGCAGAATCAGTAATTCCCAAGGTCTCATAAATAGTAAGCCTTTTCTATTTATGAATTGATACAACCTTAGAGAGAGGAGAGAGAAATTCATTTGCTAGTCATTTTAAGTGAATTAGTTCAGACTCTTGAGGTGATGAGAAAGTGAACACATTCTTTTGACCATTAGAACATAATGAGAAAAGTGTTATTTAGCGGACATCCAGTAACATACAGGAGATAAACTTTACCTAGTTAAATTGAGCTAGTCTCTATTTTGGGGAGAATAAAGGGGAGAACCGGAAAAAGAGTCCTAGTCTGGAAGCAGCAGTAATTTAATAAATAAGTAAAGCCAATGCTAATTAGATGCTTAAAGTTACTGCCAAAGAATATGTATGGTACGACTCTGTAACACATTTTCCTTTGTGTAAGAAATTCCTATTTTTTACATTTTAAAAACTGTTTTTAAAAGCTAAAAAATTTTATATATAAAAAAGGAGCCTAACTGCGTTCTTTTCATTATGCTATTGAGCTTAAAGAGCTTCCTCCCTCCAGGAATCCCATTTTTTCAAATTCATGTGAAAGTAGATGATGAAAGTGCTTACGTAATTATCTGTCTATACAATGAATTTTAAAGCACAGAATTTAGTATGTACCATAAGCTTTCTTTTAAAATTTTTATCTAGTGGTGACTATTTTTACATTATATTTTGAAGAGGTCTTTTTTTTTTCTCTTTTCTAGAAATAGGTAATGTAAAAGGTATAAAACTAGAAGTGCAAAAGAATAAGAAAAATACCTTTTAAAAATAAAATATAAAAGCAGGAATCTGATAGAAGGAAATAAGAATAAAATCAAAAGTATTTAGATGTAATGTCATGGAGCTAGAAACTTTATGATGGGATTTCAGGCATCCTATGTACATACTAGTCAGAGATCCAGCAGTAAAGATCACTTTAGCACCTTAGCCCTATAGCATCCTTCACCAAAGAATCCTTTCTCCCCTGCCTAGAAAACATTATTTTCCTCCCAAGCATACGCTTATTAATGTAAATTGACCAGTTACTGAAATATATTATAATCAGAAATCTTTTCAGCTAAATTCATGTGATGAGCTATACACAGATTTTCTAAAAGTAAAATGGACTTTCTTGATCAAAAGCTGGTTAAATACCAACTTAATGGCTACCAGTTAATAATACACAAAGAGTTTATTTCCCTAGGCCTAGGTCAAAGTCAAGAAATAGTGTTTGTTATGGACCTTGAGGGCATTATGCTAAATGAAATAGAGAAACACAACCACTCTAAGATCTCACATGTATATGGACCCTAAAATAACCCCCTCAAAACAAAATTCACATATATAGAACAGATTGGTGGTTGCCAGAGGTGGGGGTTTGGGGTGGACAAAATGGATGAAGGGGTCAAAAGGTACAAACTTCCAGTTATAAAATAAATGAGTCCTGGGGATGTTGTAACAGTATTATTAACTGTATTATATATGTGGAAGCTGCTAAGATAGTAGATCTTAAAAGTCTTTATCACAAGAAAAAGATTGTAACTGTGTGTGATGGACCAAATACCAAATCATTATGTTGTACACCTGAAAGTAATATTATATGTCAATTATATCACAATTAAAAAAAAAAGAAACGAAATAGTGTTGGTTGATGTCACCCACTTTATAAAATTATCTTTAAAAATTCTTTAAAGGATTCTTTAAATTTTGGATTTCAGAGCGGTTACAATTATGTGTTAAAGGAAGATAATCTATGATTTTATGTTTCAAGTTTTTAATTAAATTCTAGTTAGTTAACATATTCTATGAATTCAAATAGACAGCTTAAAATTTTCTAAGGTTAATATAAACTATGATTTAGTTATTATCAGTTATCATTACAACTTGGTTCCAATATTAACATAAAAATATATCATATCATGATAGAGTGCAGTCTCCAAACTAGATCTATGGTTATACTCTTAATGTTTCAAGAATTATTTTTAAAAGATACATGTGTATACATGCAGATATATACACATATACTGCATACTTACAAGCACATACTTTGATTTTATGTCATTTGTTTTTAAAATGAAACATATAAAAAGAAACATGCTTTTATAATTTATAAATAAGACCTAATTTTAGGAAAAGATCATTTCTTAGTTTTTCTCAAACTTGGAATTTAGATATAATAATGAAGATCTAAATTTTTCCATTTAGGGGCAACTGGGTGTCTTAGTTGGTTAAGCATCTAACTCTTGATTTTGGCTCAGATCATGATCTCAGGGTTGTGAGATCTGCACTGGGTGTGGAGCCTGATTGGGATTCCCTCTCTCCTTCTCCCTCTGCACCTGTCCCCCCACTCAACCCACTCGCATGCTCTCTCTCTCTAAAAAAAAGTAAAATAAAATTTTCCATTTAAATATGATCCAAAAATTACTCTGGATTACTAACCACTTGTGAGATAGAAAAACAGAACAATATTTGGAAAAAGCAGGGACTTTAGAGACAAGATTAAAATCATAATTTGCCAGCTGATGTCAGGGTGGGTAGTAGTCTTATTTCCTCAATTATGAAATGGAAATGGCAATACATAATCACTTATACAAGAGAGTTGGTATGCTAAAATTTTTTTGTCTCCTTTATCATGAGAGAAATGGCAAAATTGATATGCAGGAGAAGCTGAGGAATCCTGAGAAGAATCAAAACTCTTCTCTGTTCTAGTTTGTGTCCTTCATCAGCTTTGTCCATTTCTGCTTCTCAGGCTGATTGCACTGTCTAATATTTAGGCCAGAATGCTCTCAGTCTCATGGTTTGAATTTGCTCAGGCTTCAGGATCCAGAAAGATATCCAGTACTGACATCCTTTTTATTTAAAACTGCTATGGTCAAAGGTCTTCAAATGTCTGTGAATCCTTTCTACACTGTACTATTCCATTGAAGGAAAGTTGTAACTTTATGTATCCTTAAAAGAGAAAAAAATCTGCCTAGTGAAGACTTTCTCTCTACCCCTTCTTTTTTTCTTTATGATGGTTTAATCTTTTACTGTTAATATGCTTTCTTTAGTAGAATCATCTGCTAATGGAGATAGAATTGGCCAAATCTATAATTTTCTGCATGAGTCACAAGGTAATGAAAAATAGTGACTCCAAATTCCTAAATAAATAATTTCCTTATGTCACCCCAAAGGGAAAACTATATATATATAGTTTTAGACATACATATATAAATATCTATACATATATTTATGTATATATGTACTTTTGTTAACACAGATCTTCTGAAAGTATATACATCAAGATTGAGATAATATATTTAAACATGAATGAATATGTGACAAGGTTCAAGTATCTTTATTTTACATTTTCATTATAATTATGTGGAAAAATTCCCCAGAAGCATGTTGTTAAATGTGCCTTTAGAGTATGAGTGCATTTTTGCTGAAACATTTGTGCTTCGGTTAATTTTCATAAGCCTTACAAGAGTGAGGGGGACAGGCTGGAAAGCTCTCGTGGCAGGTGCTTTGCCACCTGCCTCACTGTAATATATGGCTAGCAATAAAGTTAATGCTTTCTTCACTCACTGATCACCATTCACAGAAAGACTGAAGCTTTGGAAGTCGTACAATATTTAAGGAGATGGCATTTCAGATTCATGAATGCTTATTCTGAGAATTTAACAGTTTTAGAAACTGCCATTTCTCAGTTCTTGTGTAACAGGGGAGACACATTTCTCTATGGGTTATAGCAATCATTTATATATAGTGTTAAAACAATATATCTACATCATATATACCTTCATTACACACACATACACACACACATACATGTATACATGGTACAATTTGTCAGACACTATTTCTGACGTTTGTGATACATCAGTGAATTTTATGAAAAAATATAGTGACTTAATTTTTATTTAGAATAGCCATCATTTTCATTCTCAATAATCCTTTTATATTTGAGAGCATTAACTCATATAGACCAGTGAGGAACTGGAACCAGACCAGATGCTAACTGGCAGAACAATGATTTACAGTTATATTTGACTCTAGAACCTGACAGTTAACTGCTATATTATATCACAAACTAATCAGGAATTATTTAACCTTTCCTAACTTAAGGTTCCCCAACCATAAACTGGAGGGGGAAAGTATTAATATGGCAAAATTGTTTTGAAATTTTGAAATTATATGCAAATTATCTGGCACAGTAGAGTGCCCAATAAATTTTGGCCATTTTTGTTCCTTTGGATTCCAAACTACAATCACAGATGGTAAATAGATTTCATCTTGAATGCTAACCTCTACCATTAGTAGTCGCTGAGATGACCAGTTGAGCCCTCTGTACAGGCAAGAATGTCCTGATAAAGTATTGATGTTTTCTGTGATCAGAGATAAGGAAAGATATTTTTCATTCCTCTTGTAAAGGCTAAGATAAACGGGTATAATTCAATTTCTTATTGTGTCGGTTATACCTTAAATTTCCTTCTCCTAGATTTGGGACCTTGAGAAAATTATGACTTTTCTGTGATTCTTTTTCTTTCATGTGTAAAGGGAGATGAAAATGGTAACAATTAGAGACTTATCATGGAAGTTAAATGAAGTTATAAAAGTTAAATGAACCATAAAACTACAGGTTGAACACACGCATTTTATTTCACTATCTCCCAAACTGCAGTAAAAAATCAGCACACTGAAGCACAAACTGGAAAGCACAAAGGAGCAGAAAGGACCCCTAGCAAAGTTTGGTCAGCTTGAAGGTCAAAGGGTGAGTTGTAACTAATTCAAAATCTTGAATACTGGATCTATGGGTGGTACATTTGAATGGGGGAAAGACAACAGCAACATCAGCATTTACTCACTGGATTCCCCCTGAAAAGCTAAGATTATTTTTAGATTGCTCTGCTAGTGGATGCACATGAGAACTAAACAATGGGCAAGTATGTAAAGTTTTTTTTTAATTTATTAGCAAGGTGTTGATCTCTTTTATTCAGTGCAACTTCCGAAGAAGGGAGCATTGGAGGTTGTAAAATAAGGAATTGCTGGACAAAGGATGCTGAGGTTAAGTGGTGGCAGGAGACATGTATGAACAATGGGAAAACTAAGTGAATACACATATCCTAAGTGTTGTCACCTTCAAAACTCTTCCCCTATTTGGCCTCCAGATCCTCAGAAACAGAGCTGTAGTGTTCTGGTAGGAGAAAGAATGGTGGTTCTCTAGTGCATCTGATTTTGGGGTTTCCCCCAAGAAAAAGTCTAGTCTAGTGTCCATGAAGAGTACTGACAACCAATTTACTCAGTTTTTAATGAGATTTTTAATGGTGAACTCTGAAACATAAACACAAAGCCAAGGATCACCAGACTTTTGATGAAACTATCCATCATGAAAGATATTTGAAAAATGTCATAGGCAGAAAAGACAGATTTTTGTAGGTAGAAGAATTCAGAACTATCATAAATATCCTTAAAAAGAAAAAGCTACAGATGGAATCAAACTAAGAATTATAAAAATAAATTATTCGGAGAACAAATTTGCTTTTGAATGTTAAAAGACCATAGCAAAAAAAAAAAAAAAAAGACCATAGCAAAAATTATACCAAACAACAAAAAACTTTGGATAAAGTTTAGAAGTTGAGGCAATATCCGGTAAAATAGAATATCAAGAAAGAAAAAAAAAGAGAATGTGACATAAAAAATAAGGGGGATAAAATTAAAGTCAAGCCTAGATGGTCTGTATCTAAATATACACAAAAGAAAAGATCTAAGAGAAAGAAATTATCAAAGAAATAACTCAAGAAAATTTCCCAGAACTAAAAGATTGGGTATTCAGATTAAAAGAGTATACCAAACACAAAATAATTTTAATCAATTAAATATCTTATTTACTGAACATATTGAGATATTTAAACAACCTGTGCAGTTTTTAATCCTATTAACAATGATTTTACAGAAAAGTGAGGAAAATAAATGTTATGAAAAAAAAAGAAAAAAGTTATATATGCATTACCTATAAATAACATTTACCAGGTCATAATTATGTAACTATGGGGCACAAATATAAACAAAATGACAATATAATTATACCAGGAATTTGGGAAGATGGAAAGGTTTCCTATATTTGTAGAGGTGAAAGATAAACAGAGATACATTTTCATATCCTGGTGTTAATTTCATAGCTAAAGCTAAATACTGAAAACTCAAGAAGGAGCAGTCAGTATTGGGGCACCTGGGTGGCTCAGTTAAGCGTCTGCCTTCAGCTCAGGTCATGATCCCAGGGTCCTGGGATCCAGCCTCTCATCAGGCTCCCGGCTCAGCAAGGAGCCTGCTTCTCCCTCTCCCTCTGCTGCCCCCTGTTTGTGCTTTCTTACTCTCTGTCTCTCTCTCTCTCAAATAAATAAATTTTTAAAAGAAAAAAAAGCAGCAGTATAAGCACAAGGATATAATTTTTTAAAATGAAGATAAATAGGGGCGCCTGGGTGCCTCAGTTGGTTAAGCATCCAACTCTTGATTTTAGCTTAGGTCTTGATCTCATGATCAGGAGTTCAAGTGGCTAATGAGTTAAAAGGCATTGCTCTGGGGAAGAGGAAATACAGGCAGAATCAGGGAACCAGTATAACTATTTGAAACTCTAAAATATTTGCACGTATGCTTTAATCAAGCACAATATGTGAAATGAAATAACAAATGACTTTGACCAATGTCTCACACATATAAAAAACAAGTTATGAGATGAGGATAATTTTTCATTATCATTATCCTCACCATGGACCTATATTCTTAAACCAACATGATATAAGTATACAAATATGTGGGAAAGGAAGTATTGGACAGAAATATAGGGAGCACATAACCAAACATAGAGGTACAGGGCAAGGTTTCTCAAGGAAGCCATGTTTTTGAGCTACATGATGAGAACTGAATGAGGGCTAGCAGTTTTCCAAATGAGGGTTTTGAAGTGCGACAAAGTGTTGCAGAGGCAATATTTCTTACACTGCAGCTGGAACGAGCATGATTCACTTGATAAATTAAAAAAAATAGTATAGCATCAAATGAGGAACATCAAATGAGGAAATCGAAGAAATAATAGGAAAGAGGAAAGCAGAAGCCAGATCTTACAGAGCATCAGAAACCATTACCATCAGGATTGGGAGACATTGAAACAAAATACAACAGGATAGTGACTTTCCTATAAACCCTTTAAGAAAGTCTGAATGTGGTATGAATAATAAATTAAAGGACAGGATTGAGACCAACGAGAGATTTTTTTCAGAAATCTTACCGAGAGCCGATCATAGCCTCAGCTAGCATAGCAGCAGTGGGAGTGGAGGTAAAGTGATCACTTTGAGAAGGAGGACTCGAGAATGCACAGATTTTATCTGATGAGAGTGGGCTTCGGGGATGGAGAAAAAGGGTGCAGGATGATTTTAGAGTTGCTGGCATAGACACCTAGGTGGGCTGTGGATGCTATTGACAAAATGGGAAATGGACGGAGCATATTTGGCATGTGGGAAGGGCCAGGGGAAAATGATAATTTGGGTTAAATTGTGCTGCACTTTCAGTGCTTCAAGATAATCTAAGTAAAATGCCAAACTTATCCAACTAAAACTCCAGAAAAGGTTGTGAGCTATAACATATATTTGGGAGTCATCAAAATGTGGCTCATAATCAAAGCCACAGAAATGTAGTATCCCAAGGGCATTGTGAGGAAGAGGGAAAAGAAACTGGGACAGAATGCTGTGGAAAAAAGTTATCACAGCCAGCTTGAAGAGGAGTCTAAGAAAAAAAGAGGTCAGTGAAAATCCAGGCATGAATAATTTCATAGAAGCCAAGGAAAGTGAGTAATCCAAAGAGGAAGGAGTTTTTACCTGACATTTTTTTTTTAAGATTTTATTTATTTATTTGAGACAGAGAGACTCAGAGAGAGAGCACATGAGAGGGGGGAGGGTCGGGAGGGTCAGAGGAAGAAGCAGACTCCCTGCCGAGCAGGGAGCCCGATGCGGGACTCAATCCAGGGACTCCAGGATCATGACCTGAGCCGAAGGCAGTCGCTTAACCAACTGAGCCACCCAGGCGCCCTTTACCTGACATTTTAAGAGAAAAATTTTTCCGACTCCTATTATTCATCCAATTGATTTTAGATTTCCTGTTCTAGTCTGCATGTGTGTGAGATGTTTGAAAGGATGTTTTGGTCACCTCTCTGCCCAGGTGCCTGAAACAGTGTCAAGTGACTCGATGACTGAATAAAGGTTAGTACTTTTTAAGATATATTTATAACATATTGTTGCTTTAAAAACTGGTAGAAAACATTTAATATGTAGAATCAATTTTATTACTCAATTTTCTTAATATTACATTTGTATAATATAATTAGAGCAAATGTAGACTCAAATCTTTAGTGCTTCTTGATTAAAATGCTCTTTAATTTTTTTTAATTCTGCAAATGTAATCCCTCAACTGTGAAATAGTTCTGCCATCAATTCACCAGGGTCATCTCTGCCTCTACCTGTTATCAGAACAAGCTTCTCATGATACAATGAAAAAATATGCATGACACATGCTTATCAAATATCTGATTTGCTGTTTTAAAAAAAGGAATTATTACATCAAACTCAAAAGACCACCAAATGAATAATCCACTATAATTCTTATTAATCAGCTCCCCAGAGTGTCTGTGTGTGTGTATAGATTTATGTCATTTTATCACATGTGTAGATTTGTGTTGCCACCATTACAAATACAAAAGTATTCCACCACCAGGAAGATCTCCCTCTGTTACCCTTGTATAGTCACACCTCCCCTGCTCCTCTCCAATATCTGTACTCATGCAAACACTCATCTATTTTCCATCTTTATGTGTAATTTTGTCATTTTGATATGTTATGTAGATAGAACCACATAATCTATGATCTTTTGAGATTTTTTTCATTCAACCAAATGCCCTTGAGATTCATCCAAGTTATGTATATCAGTGTTTCATTCCTTTTTATTGCTGAATAGTATATCATAGTATGGATGTACCACAGTTTAACCATTCATCTACTGAGGAAAATATTGATGGTTGACTATAATAAGTAAGCTGCTATAAACAACCAAGCAATTGTGTGGAGGACTTTGTGTGGATGTAAGTTTTATTTTTTTTTGTAGTTTTTAATTTTATTATATTATGTTAGTCACCATACAATACATCATTAGTTTTTGATGTGGTGATCCATGATCCATTGTTTTCGTATAACACCCAGTGCTCCATGCAGTACGTGCCCTCCTTAATACCCATCACCGGGCTAACCAATCCCCCCTCCCCCCTCCCCTCTAAAACCCAGTTTGTTTCTCAGAGTCCATAGTCTCTCATGGTTCATCTCTCCCTCCAATTTCCCCCCGCCCCCATTTTTCCCTTCCTTCTCCTAATGTCCTCCATGTTATTCCTTATGTTCCACAAATAAGTGAAACCATATGATAATTGACTTTCTCTGCTTGACTTATTTCACTTAGCATAATCTCCTCCAGTCCCATCCATGTTGATGTAAAAGTTGGGTATTCATCTTTTCTGATGGCTGAGTGATATTCCATTGTATATATGGACCACATCTTCTTTATCCATTCATCTGTTGAAGGGCATCTCGGCTCTTTCCACAGTTTGGCTATTGCGGACATTGCTGCTATGAACATTGGGGTGCATATGGCCCTTCTTTTCACTACATCTGTGTCTTTGGGGTAAATACCCAGTAGTGCAATTGCTGGGTCATAGGGTAGCTCTATTTTTAATTTTTTTTTTAATTTATTTGAGACAGAGAAACTGAGAGACAGAGAGCATGAGAGGGAGGAGGGTCAGAGAGAGAAGCAGACTCCCCGCCGAGCAGGGAGCCTGATGAGGGACTCGATCCCGGGACTCCAGGATCATGACCTGAGCCGAAGGCAGTCGCTTAACCAACTGAGCCACCCAGGCGCCCTCTATTTTTAAATTTTTGAGGAACCTCCACACTGTTTTCCAAAGTGGCTGTACCAACTTGCATTCCCACCAACAGTGTAAGAGGGTTCCCCTTTCTCCACAACCTCTCCAACATTTGTTGTTTCTTTCCCTGTCCATTTTGGCCATTCTGACTGGTGTAAGGTGGTATCTCAGTGTGGTTTTGATTTGGATTGCCCTGATGGCTAATGATGATGAACATTTTTTCATGTGTCTGTTAGCCATTTGTATGTCTTCTTCAGAGAAGTGTCTGTTCATCTCTTCTGCCCACTTTTTGACTTGATTATTTGTTTTTTGGGTGTTGAGTTTGAGAAGTTCTTTATAGATTTTGGACACCAGCCCTTTATCTGTAGTGTCATTTGCAAATATCTTCTCCCGTTCTGTGGATTGCCTCTTTGTTTTGTTGACTGTTTCCTTTGCTGTGCAGAAGCTTTTTATCTTGATGAAGTCCCAAAAGTTCATTTTCGCTTTTGTTTCACTATTTGGAGATATATCTTGGAAGAAGTTGCCGTGGCTGATGTCAAAGAGGTTACTGCCTATGCTCTCCTCTAGGATTTGGATGGATTCCTGTCTCACATTGAGGTCTTTCATCCACTTTGAGTTTATCTTTGTGAGTGGTGTTAGAGAATGGTCGAGTTTCATTCTTCTGCATGTGGCTGTCCAATTTTCCCAGCACCATTTATTGAAGAGACTGTCTTTTTTCCATTGCATGTTTTTTCCTGCTTTGTCAAAGATTATTTGACCATAGAGTTGAGGGTCCATATCTGGGTTCTCTATTCTGTTCCATTGGTCTGTATGTCTGTTTTTGTGCCAGTACCATGCTGTCTTGGTGATCACTGATTTGTAATATAGCTTGAAATCGGGCAATGTGATGCCCCCAGCTTTGTTTTTCTTTTTTAACATCTCCTTGGAGATTCGGGGTCTTTTCTGATTCCATAAAAATTTTAGGATTGTTTGTTCCAGCACTTTGAAAAATGTCATTGGAATTTTGATCAGGATGGCATTGAAGGTATAGATTGCTCTGGGTAGCATAGACATTTTAACCATGTTTATTCTTCCGATCCATGAGCATGGAATATTTTTCCATCTTTTTGTGTCTTCTTCAATTTCTTTCATGAGTGTTTTGTAGTTCCTAGAGTAGAGATCCTTTACCTCTTTGGTTAGGTTTATTCCGAGGTATCTTATGGTTTTTGGTGCTATTGTAAATGGAATCATTTCTTTAATTTCTCTTTCTACAGTTGCATTGTTAGTGTATAAGAAAGCAACTGATTTTTGTGCATTGATTTTGTATCCTGCCACATTACTGAATTGCTGGATGAGTTCTAGTAATTTGGGGGTGGAATCTTTTGGGTTTTCCACATAAAGTATCATGTCGTCTGTGAAAAGAGAGAGTTTGACTTCTTCTTTGCCAATTTGAATACCTTTTATTTCTTTTTGTTGTCTGATTGCTGTTGCTAGGACTTCTAGTACTATGTTGAACAACAGTGGTGAGAGGGGGCACCCTTGACGTGTTCCTGATCTTAAGGGAAAGGCTCTCAGCTTTTCCCCATTGAGGATGATATTTGCTGTGGGTTTTTCATAGATGGATTTTATGAGCTTGAGGAATGTTCCCTCTATCCCTATATTCTGAGGAGTTTTAATCAGGAAAGGATGTTGTATTTTGTCAAATGCTTTTTCTGCATCAATTGAGAGGACCATATCGTTCTTCTCCCTCCTCTTATTAATGTGTTCTATCACATTGATTGATTTGCGAATGTTGAACCACCCTTGCATCCCGGGGATAAATCCCACTTGGTCGTGGTGGATGATCCTTTTAATGTATTGTTGGATCCTATTAGCTAGGATTTTGTGGAGGATTTTGGAATCCATATTCATCAGGGATATCGGTCTGAAATTCTCCTTTTTGATGGGGTCTTTTCCTGGTTTGGGGATTAAGGTAATGCTGGCCTCATAGAATGAGTTTGGAAGTTTTCCTTCTGTTTCTATTTTTTGAAACAGCTTCAGTAGAATAGGTATTATTTCTTCTTTGAATGTTTGGTAGAATTCCCCAGGGAATCCATCAGGCCCTGGACTCTTGTTTTTTGGGAGGTTTTTGATCACTGCTTCAATCTCATTACTGGTTATTGGTCTATTCAGGTTGTCAATTTCTTCCTGTTTCAGTCTTGGCAGCTTATAGGTTTCCAAGAAGGCCTCCATTTCATCCAGACTGCTCAGTTTATTGGCATATAGTTGTTGATAATAATTTCTAATAATTGTTTCTATTTCCTTGGTGTTAGTCATGATCTCTCCCCTTTCATTCATAATTTTATTAATTTGGGTCCTTTCTCTCTTCTTTTGGATAAGTCTGGCCAGTAGTTTATCAATCTTATTAATTCTTTCAAAGAACCAACTTCTAGTTTCGTTGATCTGATCTACTGTGTTTCTAGTTTCTAATTCATTGATTTCTGCTCTAATTTTAATTATTTCTCTTCTAATGCGTAGCTTAGGCATCATTTGTTGCTTTTTCTCTAGTTCTTTAAGGTGTAGAGTTACTTGGTGAATTCAGGATTTTTCTATTTTTTTGAGTGAGGCTTGGATGGCTATGTATTTCCCCCTTAGAACTGCCTTTGCAGTATCCCATAGGTTTTGGACCGATGTGTTTTCGTTCTCATTGATTTCCATGAATTGTTTAAGTTCTTCTTTGATTTCTTGGTTGACCCAAACATTCTTGAGCAGCATGGTCTTTAGCTTCCAAGTGTTTGAATTTCTGCCAAATTTTTTCTTGTGATTGAGTTCCAGTTTTAGAGCATTGTGGTCTGAGAATATGCAGGGAATAATCTTAATCTTTTGATATCAGTTGAGACCTGATTTGTGACCCAGTATATGGTCTATTCTGGAGAAAGTTCCATGTGCGCTCGAGAAGAATGAGTATTCTGTTGTTTTAGGGTGGAATGTTCTGTAAATATCTATGAGGTCCATCTGGTCCAATGTATCATTCAAAGCTCTTGTTTCCTTGTTGATTTTCTGCTTAGATGGTCTGTCCATTGCTGAGAGTGGAGTATTGAGGTCTCCTACAATTAACATATTGTTATCAATATGACTCTTTATTTGGGTTAACAGTTGGCTTATGTAGATGGCTGCTCCCATGTTGGGGGCATAGATATTTACAATTGTTAGATCTTCTTGTTGGATAGACCCTTTAAGACCCTATAGTGTCCTTCTGTGTCTCTTATTACAGACTTTAGTTTAAAATCTAATTTGTCTGATATAAGAATTGCTACCCCAGCTTTCTTTTGAGGTCCGCTGGCATGGAAGATAGATCTCCATCCCTTCACTTTCAGTCTGGATGTATCTTTAGGTTCAAAATGAGTCTCTTGTAGACAGCATATGGATGGGTCCTGTCTTTTTATCCAATCTGCAACCCTGTGCTGTTTTATGGGAGCGTTTAGGCCATTCACGTTGAGAGTGATTATTGAAAGATATGAATTAATTGTCATCATGTTGCCTGTGAAGACGTTGTTTTTATAGATTGTCCCTGTAAATTTCTGTTGTAGATCACTCTTGGGGTCTTTCTCCTTTTATAGAACCCCCATTAATATTTCTTGCAGGGCCGGCTTAGTGGTCACATATTCTTTCAACTTCTGCCGGTCGTGGAAGCTCTGCATCTCTCCATCCATTCTAAATGAAAGCCTTGCTGGGTAAAGTATTCTTGGCTGCATGTTCTTCTCATTTAGTACTCTGAGTATGTCTTGCCAGGCCTTTCTGGCTTGCCAGGTCTCTGTGGATAGGTCTGACGTTATTCTGATGTTCCTCCCTCTGTACGTAAGGAATCTCTTCCCCCTAACTGCCCTTAAGATGGTTTCCTTGGTTCTAAGATTTGCAAGTTTTACTATTACATGCCGGGGTGTTGGCCTGTTTTCCTTGATCTGGGAGGGGTCCTCTCTGCCTCTAGGATGCGAATGTTTGTTTCATTCCCCAGATTAGGGAAGTTCTCAGCTACGATTTGCTCAAATACATCTTCTAGTCCTCTCTCTCTCTCCACTCCCTCTGGGATTCCAATTATTCGGACATTGGAACGCTTTATGGTGTCACTTATTTCTCTGATTCTATTTTCATGGATTCTGAGTTGTTTTTCCCTGGCCTCCTCTTTTCCCTTTTTATCTATTATACTGTCTTCCAGATCGCTTATTCTCTCTTCTGCCTCAGTTACCCTAGCTGTTAGATTATCTAGATTGGATTGGATCTCACTGATAGCATTTTTAAGTTCTGCCAACTCCCCTTTAATTTCTGCCCTTAGAGACTCTATGTTGCCATTAATTGATTTCTCCATTCTAGCCATTGTCTTCACAATTGCTAGCCTGAATTCCATCTCTGACATCTTGGTTATGTCTGCATCCATTTGTAAATCTGCAGCATAAGTCATAATCTCTGAGTCTTTTCTGTTTTGGGGGCTCCTCCTCCTAGTCATTCTGTTGATGGGTGTTTGAGGGAAGGTATAGAGTCCAAATTATTGACCAGAACCCAAGCAAGATGTACCTGTTTTCTTGGGACCTTAGGGTTGCTGGCCTCTTGTTTTCCTAGCCTGTCTTCTGTGGGAGGGGCCTGCCGTGCTGTTACTCAGGCAATGCTGTTAGGGCGGAGTTGCCCTGCCCCCCTGTGGCGGGGGATGGGCTCAGTGGGAATCAGTCTTTGGGGCTTTTGTTCTCTGGCGCCTTTCCCTGGCGGCTTTCCGCGTCTCTTCCGCAAGTCAGAGCAGAAGAGACCGTTTCCAACCCTCTTCCTCAGAGCAGAGAGACCTCAGTCTGTTCTTCAGTAAGCTCTCCAGGCCACACCGTCTCCGTTTCTGTCCGTGCTGCTATAAATTGCAGCGTCCTGGGTTGTGCGCCCCTCCGCAGCGCTCCCAGTCCTGCCTCCAGGTCGGGGCACGTCTCTGCCCTTTGTGCTTCTAAAACCGCCAGCCGCTCCCAATTCGCGGGCGTGACTCCACCACTTGGGGTTTCCACCCCTGGGGGTTGCAGTTCACTGGCTCCACCCGGCTCACCGGGTTTCTGTCTCGGAGGTGCAGTTCACGTGCCTGCGACCGTGGCTCCTGTTTCTGTGGGGGGGGGGGCTGCAGTTTCCGTGCACGCGACCCCGCCGGTCTGGTCCTCCACCCCGGGGGCTGCCCTAAAGTCCTTTCCCGACGCTACCAGTCTGCGAGTCTGTGCCCGTCCGCAGCGCGCGAGGCTGTCACTCACCGGCGCTGTAGGATCCTCACGTCCAGGCACCCTCCCGCTGCCGTTTATCCTCCGATATCTGCCCGCAGAACCACGGCTCTCCGATTCGTACCTCAAAACCAACGGCCTGCGATATTCTGTTTGTAGAGATCCAGATCTTCTTACATCTCAGGCTGGTTTCGTGGGTGCTCAGAGTGGTCTGGTAGATATCCAGCTCAATTCCGGGGACCAGTTGAAATAGGGTCCCCTCCTCCTCCGCCATCTTTCCCCTCTCCTGGACGTAAGTTTTTATTTCTCTGGGATAAATGCCTAGGAGTACAACTGCCAGGCCATATGGTAAGTATATTTTTAAATGAAGCTGCCAAACTCTTCTCCTTTAACTACTCATTTAGGGTAGTTCTTCCAGCACTTGAAACATGCAGCGCCTCTTTCATCTGGCCCCATGGTATCAGATTAGAGTTTCACTGTTCTTCAAATTATTTTTCCCTTATATATAAGCTGTCGTTTATTTTCTATTATTTCCCCATTGTCAAAAGACCAGTTTAATTCAAAAGGCTTTTAAAAGAAGTAGTGTTCTGTTCACATTTGCTTTTCATCAATAATGAAGCCTTTCAGCTTAGGAAACTATGGAAAAGCATGTGAGTTTTTGCAGCATTTTTAATTGGCTCTTTCACCACACATATTCTACGCTAAAATAGATCCCAAAAATCTATGCTAATTTATTATAAACATGCAAGCCTTTATCATCTTGGCATAATGTAAAAGGCAGTCGTCTCATGAGACACTGTTGTTTTTTCATCTCAATGTTTTTTCAAGTGATAAACCAAAACTGTGACTTTTCATCTGGCACTGAACTAACAGTGTGAGTCACAGGAGAGAAAAAACTTTAGGCGCTTATGACAGGAAGAAGCATGAAATGAATTTACTGACAGAACTTAAAGTTACAAGAAATAATGTTATCACTAGTGGGCTTTTTAAATTTATGTTTTGATTTTTTTTTTCTTGATACTACCTCCTATATACCGAGCTCCTTGCCACAAGCATACAAATATATAAATAACAATATAACTTTGTAACACCAAAAATCTTTATTTTCAAAACCACTGCATTGCCAAGTTAATAAGCAAAATTCCACTACATAAGTAAGGAACCCATGACACATGAGATTGGTAAAACCAGGCAAGAAGGGGTAGTTGACTGAGTTCATAAACTATGTGTTTAGGATCCAATTTCTTGATTAAGAATGAGGGAAAAAAAAATTCAATAATATATATTGGAGCACTTACTTTGTGTCTGGTAATATTCTAAGAAACGTGCAGATGTTTTTGAAAAGGTCATTCTCTCAACAATCTTGTTATATATTACAAATGAAGAAACTGAGACAAAAATAAATAACGTAACTCCTTATCTGACTGAGAATGATGAACCTGATCAGTGATATAGTCAGAAATCGAGCCCAGGTAGTCTGAGTTAAGATCTCAGCTCTTAACCTCTATACTCTACAGCCTCTTTGAGAACAATATATAGGCACCTTTACATAAGCTCTAACAATTAGGGCTTGAAAACATAAATAAAATAAACTTATTCAATAATCGGGAAGTAGGTGATATGGGAAAAATCAATGGTTTGAATATTTCTTCAACTTAGCTAATTATAACAATGGGTTATGGCAATATGTCCTCCAATTACTAAAATTTTCTTTCACCTTGTATTCCCACTGGATTTCTTTGTTTGGAAGTGTTTGTATTGTAAAGTATAAGAGCTGAAGCAGCCAAAATGATTCAGACCACAGAGAAAAAGGTTTTTATTTTAGTATTTAAAAGGTCACTAAAGCTGAGCAGGACTAAATTAAATTGCTAGAATCACAGTGTCTGTCAACACAACACACTTTCACAGCTGGTTTTCTCAATCTGAGTTAGATTTGCATTTTGGAAATCATATTAAGGTACCAGTGAGGGGTAAATTGGGCTTCTTATGTTGATTGAAAATTTTGGAACTAGAAGGAGTACTTTGTTTTCTAAGCATACTTTCAAAAACTGCCTTTAAAATTATCATCTCACAAAATACTTATTGATCAAAAACAATGTAACAAGTTTCAGATAGGTAAAATATTTATTTACTTTTCTCTAAATAGTGAAAAAGGTTACATCTTAATAGTAAACCACACACACACTCGCACGCACACCCACACAATCACTTGATAGATTCTTATTTGTTTCTTCCTGTAGGGGGAAAAAAATACCACGTGTGGTTCTTCCACGTTCTGATTATCTTCTACTTAATCCTATAGAGAGAGAGCAGCCACCCCATGGTGAAAGAAATTGAGGCCAGTCCTTATGATTAGGCTATTGGTATTTGAGAAAACAGATTTGTTGCCAATAAAAGAATGCCATAAGGATTTTATGCTCTTCTGTATTGGAACAGCCTGCTTTGCTAAATTAAAGTTTAAAGACTTTTAATCCAATCCCATACTGTTTTTTTGTTTTGTTTTGTTTTGTTTTGTTTTTTGTAGGGGGATTGTTTTAATTCTATTTCATTAGAGCTGAACGAAAGGAAAGGGAACTCCGAAAAGTTGTTTAGAACTATACCATGCTGTTGTGTTCCAAATCTGAAACAGAAATCGACTAGCAACATGTCAGGACCAGGTGACAGGAATTTGGAATGCTACAAATGATACTATTTAAAAAGTATCAGACACCCTAAATCTATTCTTAGAGTCTAAAATGTCTACCCTTAGATTTCCTGTTTGACTAAAGCATTATCTTTAACAGGAAAGAAAGAAAAGCAAGTATAAGAATGTTACTATGCTGGGCGCCTAGGTGGCTCAGTTGGTTAAGCGACTGCCTTCGGCTCAGGTCATGGTTCTGGAGTCCTGGGATCGAGTCCTGCATCGGGCTCCCTGTTTGGCAGGGAGTCTGCTTCTCCCTCTGACCCTCCTCCCTCTCATGCTCTCTGTCTCTCATTCTCTCTATCTCAAATAAATAAATAAAATCTTTAAAAAAAAAAAGAATGTTACTATGCTAATATCACTAAGGTCAAGTACATTTTAATGGTCTGATGGAAAACAAACAAACAAACAAACCTAAAATGATGCTGAGGACAGAAGCAGCTTGGGTAGCACAAACCCTGGGTGATGCACAGACATAACACCTATAGGGTGGAAGCTGATTTAGTTTGATGTTTACCTTTTTGCAGTTGGCTTGAGATCATTTTAGAGACTAAAATTTCTTCATGACACACTGACCCATTGTTTTGATAATTACAATAAATTGCCATGCTTCTCAGGAGATACAAATTAGTTTCAGAATTGGCAAGAAAGCCATGTATTTCTATCTCACTGTTTTGAAGGTGACCTTAGACTGACTAGGCCATTGAGTATTGGAGAGTGATGTTTGATTGGGTAGCCAATTTCAGTTTTAAAATGTTACAAAGTGGGCTTTAAAAGTGGTAAGTACATCTCCCCATAGATGTTTACCTGATAGGACAGTAAGTAGCTCATATAAAAATAATGTCTAACCCTATTGTTTAAGGATCAGTAAGGAGTTTAAATTAATAATGAAACCACCAATTTGAAAAAAAAATCAAATTTATTTTTTTAGCAAATTTGAATAGGCCCATCATGATTGTATTCTTAAAACTCTCTTATCTACATAGTTGGAAAATAATAGTATCAACATTAGATTTGAGAATATTATGTAAATTAATATATTCTTGGTAAGTAATTGGAACTCTGGCACATAATAAATGCTTAATAAATACTAGTTATCTTCTACATTCTACTGCATTAAAGGATTTAAGTTAATTATTATAGCTCATGGTAAAAAGTACAAAGATAAAAACATTGAACTGTATTCAAGACCAAAGCTTAATATTAAGGGTGAAGGAAAGCCCTTATAACGATTATGTACTCATTTTATGCATTAAATTCATTTATCATTAAACAAATAATTGTGGAGGACTTACACTGGGAAAGTAAAGGTGATTTATGCTAGGCGAGATGTTTGTTTGCTTTTTGCAGTGAACACATATATTAAATTAAGCAACCTGCTTTTATTAAGTATTAACTAAGTTCCTTAAGTTAAAACCATTAGAGAAAAACAGTGATGGAAACTTTTCTTTTGAAAATGAGACAAAGTCCTGAAAAATTCTGTTCAGTAGTTTACTTAGCATCAGTGACAGTAAGGACTCATTGGAATGTGTTCATCATGCTTCATTTGGTATCTCTCTCACTGTTATGAAACGTGGGCCATACTAAATATGTAGCTCTAAGTCTTCATTTGTTATGGAAATTGCATACTGAGTGAAGTTGTCCAACGTATCACGGCTGTCCCTACTTAAGATTCTTTAAAAAAAAAAAAAAGATTTTATTTATTTATTTGTGAGAGAGGGGGAGGTCAAAGGGAGAAGCAGACTCCCTGCTGAGCAGGGAGCCTGAGCCCCTATGCGGGAGGGTGGGAGGCTCCATCTCAGGACCCCAGGATCATGACCAGAGAAGAAGGCAGACACTTAACTGACTGGGCCACCCAGGTGCCCCTCTACTTGACATTCTTGAAATAAAGGTTTTGTCAAGGGGCTAGCTACACCACACAAGAACCTCACATATTTAAACAGCAAACCATTTTTTCTTCACTTGTAAAGGGAAATATAGTCAGCCACTAAAGGACACTGAATTTGGAACGCCTGGGTGGGTCAGTTGGTTAAGCGTCTGCCTTCAGCTCAGGTCATGATCCCAGGATTCTGGGATCGAGTTCCCCAATGAGCTGTTGCTCAGAAGGGAGACTGCTTCTCCCTCTGCCTGCTTCTCCCTCTGCTTGTGCCCATGCTCTCTCTCTCTGACAAATAAATAAATAAAATCTTAAAAAAAATTAAAAAAATAAACTCAAAAGAAAGAATGAAAGAAAGAAAGAAAGAAAGAAAGAGAAAGAAAGAAAGAAAGGACACTGAATTTTTAAGGCTTCAGTGGTATGAGAATACTGCTAGTTTGAAAGTAAGAAAAGTCTAACCGTAGTACAGTAAACAAAAAGAAATGGAATATCAGTGAAGAGGATTGTTATGAGAATTAAGATACAAAATAATACATTTTAGGAAACAACAGAAAAGACAGCAAGCAAATAAATAGAAAAGACTGTTCTCTTCCAAATGCCTGTCTTACTCAAGCTAAATATTCAAGCATGGACATTGAGTTGGATAGCTAAGTAACAAAACCAGAAAAGAGAAAGAAGAATCAACAATGAAGCAGGGTATTAAAAGGTATACAGTGTGGTAACTGGGAATGTATAATTTGTTAAAAAAAAAAAAAAGCACTTCCTTTTTTGCTGTAGCTTCCCTTACCTCTTGCCAGAACATTCATTAACACCTAGCATTTTCTCTACATGTTGCAGTTGCCAACTTGTATGTCATGTTAGCCCCCAGTCCCCCATATGACTTTGGCTCAATATATGACTCAAAATCTCAGCAAATCCTTAGACACTCTCAGCTTTCCATTTTAAAAGCAAAAAGGATAACTAATGTCACTCTTTGACATACAGTTGTTAGCATTTAACACATTTTTTCTTAGTACTTGGAGGCAAGAAAGATCATGGCTTGTCTTTTTTATGTTTAGCGCTGGAAATCATAAGGAACATTTGAGGGGGAAAAAAATGTTCCTGAGGCTTTTTTGCATTGTCGGAAATGCATCGATACCTCTGTAGTTTCTAGTCAAGAAAGTGATCAGATATGCTTTTTTCTGCATATCTATAACTCAACAGCAGTTAAGAAAATGCAATGGATTTGCAAGTGGTGATTAAAATCCACCCTTTTCCAGGAGGATAAAAACATCTCAGAAAAGTATTAGATAATATTTGCATATTTCCATATCTTGAGGTAACAGTAGATTTTAAAGAAAGGAAGTTTAGCCACAGTAGGAAAGAGAAAAAGAATCTTTAAGCATTTCCTTGAGTTAAGGCCCAATGAAAATAAATAGTCGCATCTTCTCTAGAATTGTTTTGTGAAAGCCTATTTTTAAATTTGACTTTGAAATACATATGACTACTACTACTAATTATAATAAAATGTGAGACTCTGTCAAACATAAATATTTAACAATGGTAACTGTTCACTTTACATTGTCATTAATCATATACAATTGAACTTATAACTTCTTAGTTATTTTCTTGGAAATACTAATCTGTGACTATTGCCACTAGATCATTTACTGACATATGTAATAGACCCTAATATTTAAAAAAAATACATTTACATTTTCCATGAATACTAAGAATTATTTCAGTCACTCAAAGCATATGAATATCATGAGAAGCAATATTACTAAATATATACATTTGCAAATATATATATTGAACAAACACCATCATTAAAGTATCAACTTTAAAAAAATAGAACTCCTAAGAAGATGAAGTTAAAACCTCATCATGTAAAATCTTAGCCTGAAATTAAATATATGTAAATATATAATTAAATATATATTAAACACATATAAATAGGACCTATATAGAGGAAATATATATATCCACTTTGGTAATACAAATTATTTATTATATTTTTATGATTTAAGTGAAATTCATAGGTAAACAAAAGTAACTAAACTTACATTTGTGTACATCACATTTGTGCATTTAAGTCAATATTGTATTTGTATATAAAAATATAGGTTTGTGATGGATAAGATGTAAAACTTCAGAGGTGCTCCAGAGCCAAAGAAGAATATTCAGTATTACCACAGAGATATATTTTTTCTTGAGCATTAATATGCTTTCCAGTTTGAGCTCAATTGTGGATTCATTCTTTTGGATAAAATGGCACAGAAGAACACTCTCCTAATTTCAGTAGGGCATGTGCTTGTTTGCACACATCGTGTTTATGTGTGTTTTGGTCAGGAGTGAGTGGAAGGTACATCTCAATAGATGATAAACGTTCTCAACAACGTGGCAATAAAGGAAATATACCTCAATATACTAAAGCCCATATACGAAAAACCCACAACTAATATCATCCTCGATTATGAAAAACTGAGAGCTTTCCCTCTAAGGTCAGGAACAAGACAGGAATGTCCATTCTCACCACTTTTATTCAACATAATACTGGAAGTTCCAGGAATAGCTATCAGATAAGAAAAAGAAATGAGGCATCCTGGTCAGTAAAGAAGAGGTTAAACTGTCACTATCTGCAGATGGCATAATGTTATACATGGAAAATCCTAAAGACTTTTACCAAAAAAACTACTATAAGTAATAAGTGAATAAATTAATTCAGTAAAGTGGTAGGATACAAATTTAATACCCAGAAACTGGGTAGCATTTCTATGCACTAGTAATGAAGTAGCAGACAGAGAAATTAAAACAAACAGAACAAGACAGCAATTACAATCGCACCAAAAAGAATAAAATACCTAGTAATAAGCCTAACCAAAGAGGTGAAATGCCTGTTGCCTGAAAACTATAAAAAATGATGAAAGAAATTGGAGATGATACAAACAAATGGACAAATACTCCATGTTCATGGATTGGAAGAAAAATATTGTTAAAAATGTCCATATAACCCAAAGCAATTTACAGATTCAATGCAATCCCTATCAAATACCAATAGCATTTTCTGACAAAAATAGAATAATCCTAAAATTTGTATGGAACCACAAAGACCCTGAATAGCCAAAGCAATCCTGAGAAAGAACAAAACTGGACGTATCACAATCCCAGATTTCAAGATCTACTGCAAAGCTGTGGTAATCAAAACAGTATGGTACTAGCACAAAAAAATAGACATATAGATCAATAATATAGAATAGAAAGCCTAGAAATAAATCCACAATTATATGGTCAATTAATCCTCAACAAAAGTGGCAAGAGTATAAAATGGGGAAAAGAGGTTTTTGTTTTTGGGTTTTTTTTCCCCAATAAATGGTACTGAGAAAACTGGACAGCTACATGCAAAAGAATGAAACTAGATCACTTTTTACACCATACATAAAAATAAACTCAGAAATAAATTAAAGACCCAGATATGAGACTTGCAACCACAGAAATCCTAGAAGAGAGCACAAGCAGTAATTTCTCTGACATTGGCCATAGCAGCATTTTTCTAGATATGTCTCCTGAGGCAAGGGAAACAAAAGCAAGAATAAACTATTGGGACCACATTGAAATAAAAAGCTTCGGCACAGCAAAGGAAACAACCCGCAAAACTAAAAGGCAATCTACAGAATGGGAGAGGATATTTTCTAATCACTTTTCCAATAAAGGGTTAGGATTCAAAATATATAAAGAACTGATACAACCCAAAACCCCCCCCAAAAAACCCCAAATAATCCAATTTAAAATGCACAGAAGTGAACAGACATTTCTCCAAGGAAGACATACAGATGGCCAACAGACACATGAGAAGATGCTCAACATCACTCATCATTAGAGAAGTGTAAATCAAAGCTACAATGAGATATCACCTCATACTGGTTAGAATGACTAAAATCAAAAACATAAGAAACAACAAGTGTTGGTGAGGTTGTGGAGAAAAAGAAACTTTCTTCCACTGTTGGTGGGAATGCAAACTGGTGCAGCCACTGTGGAAAACAGTATGGAGGTTCCTCAAAAAGTTAAAAATAGAACTACCCTATGATCCAGTAATCACACTAGTATTTACTCAAAAAATGCAAAAAATATTAATTCAAATATATATGCATCCCTACGTTTATTGCAGCATTATTTACAATAGCCAAATTACGGGGGCAGCTTAAGTGTCCATCAATAACATAGATGAATGGATATGGAAGATAAGGTTTGCACGTGTGCACTTCCACACATGCACACACGCACACGCGCACGGGATATTATTTAGCCATAAGAAAGGATATCATGCCATTTAAGGCAACATGGATGGACCTAGAGGATATTATGCTCTGTGAAATACATCAGACTGAGAAAGACAAATACCATAAGATTCCACTTGTAAAAGAAGTCTAAAAAAATGAATAAACATAAAGCAGAATCAGATCTGTAAATAGAGAGGATAAACTTATGGTTGCCAGAGGGGACGTAAGTGGGAGTTGGGCAAAGTGGTTCAAGTGGAGAGGGAGACACAGGTTTCCAGTTATGGAATGAATAATTCACCGGAATAAAGATACATCATAAAGAATAGAGTCAATGATAACAGTAATATAATGGGACAGATGGTAGCTATACTTGTGATGAACACAGCATAATGTATAAACTTCTTAAATCACTATATTATACACCTGAAACTAATGTAACACCGTGTGTCAACTATACTCAAAAAAATCTGTAAATGAGAGCTTACCTTATTCGGGAGATAAGAAATTGACAGCTAGAAAATAAATAATAATTCAAGTAAGTAAAGAGAAAACCCTAAGTATTTTCTGTAGTTTCATCTACTGTAATTCAGAAAGAACTGAAATCACAGTGATTAGAAGTGTCTTGGCAAACTTTATGAGCAAGTTAAGATCTCTGTAGTCCAGAAGTTTGGGTAGGATTTAGATAAGCCACAGATAAGCAAGCTTATATACAAGCTTATAATATATATATATATATATATATATATATATATATATATATATATATAAAACATATATATTGAAAGAACATTGTATATATAATATGTTAAACATATGTTATATATAACATATTATACATATAAACATGGCTTTTAAGGAGTGATACATACACAGCCCCTTTTATTAAGCCTTCTAAAACCCTGATACTTGTTGATTTGTCCATGAATGTCAAATAGCAATATATAAGTGAAAGTTTTTAAATGTCATATTTCTCATCTAAAAAATAAATTTTAAAAAACAACTAAAGAACAAAATCTTAAATCTCAATGCAGGCTTTTAAAGTGAGCATGTGTATATGCCCCTCTTTTTTCTATATCTGGAATTTTGTACAAAGGTCTTGTTTAAAATGTCCATATCTTTCAACAAAATAAGTTATTAGTTACATAGCCTAATCTGGCAAGCAAATATCCTGTACTAGTTGTTAAAATTAAAGATATCAGAGATATCACAAATGAATATGCATATTTTCTTCTTACAAAGTAGATGATCTCGTAACACAAATGACCATCTTTTGCCATGACAACAATTGCTAGAGCAAAGCTGTTTCCCTTTCTTGTGCAACATCACCACCCGGCCTGCTTCATTCATTTCATCTACTTGCCTAGTCTCTATCTATTTTGAGTTTGTGGCTATGGCTTTATCATAAAATTCATTTCCATAACATTTTATGTTTACAATGTCAAGAATTCCTATCACTTTCATTAATCAAAAAGCACTTATCTCCTTATATTGTTTATTTAGTAATTTGTTTAGAACTTTCTAATTTCATTTTGTTTTTTTCATTAAAGTTTTTAACAAAATTGTGCATATATGGTCTTTGTTTTATTTACCTGCTTTCATAATATTTAATTCCTTATATGAAAAATGGAATTCACTGTTTTTACTTGGACTAAAATATTTTTTTTGTTTGTTTAAAGATTTTATTTATTTATTTGAGAGAGAGAGAATGAGAGACAGAGAGCACGAGAGGGAAGAGGGTCAGAGGGAGAAGCAGACCCCCAGCTGAGCAGGGAGCCCGATGCGGGACTCGATCCCGGGACTCCAGGATCATGACCTGAGCCGAAGGCAGTCGCTTAACCAACTGAGCCACCGAGGCGCCCTGGACTAAAATATTTTAAAGATAGGCTTTCTGGGGGTAGGGGGTAGCAGTTGACTGGTTAAGGTAAGCAGTTGACTGTTAGAATCATCATCTGTGCAAATTTAATGGACATAATTCTAAAGAAAAAAATATAATAACTATGATTTTGTGCATGAAGATGCAGTCATACTTAAATTTTTTTGTAATCTATTCAATGTATTTCAAAGAACCAATTTTGCAGAGTAAGACATAATCTGTACTACTTTCCCAAAATAATATTTACAACTTCCAAATTTGAAAGCAGAAGTTACAAAAATACGTTTCATAAATAAAATACCTAGAGTTATAATAACTTCAAGATGAGTCTTATTCTCAAATTTGAAATTTGAATACAATTATAGTTTTATGAAAATTCTTTTTTAGTTTGTTCAGATAAGGAACAAGAAGTGTGTTGGGGATCTCTAGACCACTCCCAGGTTCAGTGACTTGCTAGAAGAACTCACAGGACTTAGTATGAAATTATATTTATGACCACGATTTATTAAAGAGAAAGGATACACAACAGAATTGAAAAAGAAAAAAAGGCACATGGGGCAAAGTCTGAAAGGAATTGGAACTAAACTTTCAAGAGTCCTCTCCCCACAGAGACACACAGAAAATGCTTAATTTCCTCCCACAAGCAATTGTGATAACACAATAATATCTACCTCATTAGAGACTCAGGGCCCAAGGTTTTTTCATTGGGGTCTGATCAATTGGCACCATCTGCCTAGTACACACCAAATTCCAGACTCTCAGAAAGAAAACAGGTACTCAGTCTTATACTGTTTGCACAACAGTTTAGGCATAGTTTAAGACACCTCTTAAAGTGATGGGAACCCTCCCCAAATCCAAGTTCCCAGGCATCAGCCAAGGGCAACTTTGCCAGCAATCCTTTTTAAGAATAACAGTCTCAAGCCTGTTACATTAACTATTTTCTGCACAGGAGTCTTTTGGAAGTGGCTTCTGTAATTAATTCAGTTTTTGTTTAAAGTCTGATGACAATCTGAGGTTTATTTCCATTAAAATCTTTGCTATAAGCTACAAAGAGATTATGGGTCATCAAGTGGAGAAGTGAAGATGGAAAAAGTGTATTTCTACTGTATTTAAATAATTGGTTATGGTGATTGCTTGCCATTTAACCTAAGGTTTAAAGGAATCAAATATTTCTTTTCCCTTTTAAATTGCAAAACATGAACAATCTCCCAGTGGCATGAGCATTGCATTTCTAATCACATATGTTATAGAAATCTGACACAGCACTTGAAAGATCTTTCATAGCTAATGGTGCTCAACAGTGCAGGTGTGTTCTGTAGGCACTGCATATCTCATTCACCATGAGAGATCCTCTTCATTTTCTCATACAGTTGAGTATCTCTTTTTCATCATTCATGTGCATATCTCTGAAGCAAAGCAATCATTTCTCCTTTTTTGGAGATGAATAAAGCATTACTACTACATGCAATAGTAATAGCAACTTAACATTTATAATAATTACATGGAAATCAATACCACTGCTGCTCAGGCTGTGGCTATGCTTGCGACAGATAGGACAGAAGAGATTTATTTAAAAGATGGTACTGATCAGGAGAGTCAAAGAAAATGACACTACTGCTTCAGTTTGATTGAGGGAGTCATGATCACTGTGGTGGTACTATTATCATAATTATTATCTTATTGTATTTAGGCCATCTATTTTGGCAGATTATATTGCATAGCATATAAATATATATGAGTTTACATTTAGTAAAGCTCAATGGGATTCTTAAATTTGTACCACTCTTTTTGAAGTGCTATTTAATTGTTCTTTCCTGTAGGTTCCTCAGATAGTTTAATGTAAACATTAAAAATAAACAGTTGAAAGCTAAGTGATATAACTTTTGAGTAATTTTAGTACATTCTTTCTCATAACTAAGTGTACACACTCTCTGAAATAAGTTATAGTCATTCCTCTCCAATTTTTTAAAATTTCACCATGAAACCTTATTTACTGTGTTGGCCTCTGAATGGTGAATATATCTTTTTCTTATCAAATGAGGATATAATTTCTCCAAGTATAATAATTTAATTATCCAGGAAAGACAGTGATTAAAACAGAATCACACTGATGATCAAATTTATCCAATGCTGATTTACAGTCTGGAAAAGTTCATGTCAATTGAAGGCTTTTAGGACAGAGAAAGAACAATAAATTATGAAGTCTGTACGGAATCAGTTAAGAAAAAGTAAATTAAAATAGTGAAACCTGCTCTTTGAAAATGTTATCCTTTTTGTGACATGAAAACCATGCATAATAAGGGCATTTTAGAGTTTCTTTAATCACATTTTAAAAACTGGCAGATGAATTTGGATTAAATTTAAGAAAATCTTCCCTTTAGTAGGCATTCAATCAAGTGGAAATCTAAGTCCTACGTAATCAAATGTGCTTTAAATTTGATGAGTAATTAAAAAATATTCACCACATTACAGAAAAATGCTATTTAGATGACAGGATTGTCCTTATTCTCATTCAGCTATTGAACTTGTAAAAGCTTTGATTCTTCAATTTCTTCACCAAAAAAAAAAAAAAAGATTAAGGTAAAGCGATTAAACTTTATTAAAGCATTTTGATTTTGGTCAATGTTTTAATGTCTAACATTTTTATCAGTCTTTTTAGTTTTCAAAAAGGGCCTTTACATCCATTATCTCATTTGAACACCCTTGAAGCGAAAGGAGGAAGACATTAGTATGCATGTTTTAGAGAAAAAAAGCTGAAGTTTTCAAAGGCCAAATGAAGTTTATATAGAATAGGAACCACATAGAAAATCTCAATTTCCTCTTAGTGATTTCCACAAAATTTGTCCATGTCCTTTGGTTCTTCTCACATAACAAAAAATAAAATTAGTCCCTTTACAAAGATTCTGCCTCCCTTTGTTTTGCTTAGGAAAACAAACAAACAAACATTGTCTTCTTAAGAAGACTGTACTAATTTATTCTACTCTGGCCTATATCTTCAAAACCAAATTCTTAAAACATCCCTTCCTATTAACACTGAAACATGTTCAATTTCCTATATTAAATATTAACAAGTAACCAAAACTAAATAATTTTCAAGTTTAACATCTTTGTACAGTACGCAAAAAGTATAGAACTCTATATGAAACTCTTATCTCAGAAAAGCACATGGTAGAGTCACAACAGTGTCAGTGACTCTTGAAAATCCTAAAACCCATGCAAATTTCTGATTAAATAATAAACTTTGATAATCTCCAAGCTCTGGTGTTCCAAAACCCAAGAAAGTTTTGATGCAGAGAAGGGAAATGGTTTATGTCCTCAATGCTTTGCTGAGTGGAACTCAAATATTGATCGTGTCCCAAACCTCAAAATGCCTGTATTAAGTAGTTTTGATCCTTGGGGTTGTCATGTTTCTAACAATACAGGTCACTCCAGGTCAGGTGCAAGATGGAGAATGGATGCCATGATAAGCATTTTTCTTCTCCTGTCCTTAATTCAAGCCTTTCTCCATTACCCAAATTCTCTTTCCTCTCTGTAATGTCATCGTCAACCATTCCCAGGACTCACTTCAGGAAACAACACATTCATGCTACTCTATATTCTTAGTTGAATTTTTGAAACATTAACTCTTATTCACAGATATACTCCAAAAGTATACTCAAGTTTTCTGTCTGTTCTTGAATTAAATTCTAGGTACTCTGGTAATACCTGTTTACCATTCCTCATCAGACCCTACTTTATTTCAAAGACCATGAATCACTTTAATGGTGCTTTTATAACCTAAACATAAATGTCTAGCCATAAGTCATAATAACAAAGGCAATTCAACCCATGCTGGTAAACAAAATTAGCTCAGTTTAATCCAGATTTACAGGAGAGAAATGGACTTTATTACCTATATGCTGAGCATCAATATTTCTTCAAGCTTCAGTGCATGACCATTCAACATTTAGAGTCCATTGAAAGCAGAACTTTTAAAAATGAGCTCAATTCAATGGATATTCTCTTTCAAGTTATTCTTAAAGGTCTTAACCTGAAAAATAACTTGCCCTTTTAGGTAGAGAGCAAACTCTGTATGAGAAAGCATCAAAGAATAGAGTCAATTATGCTATTCAATTTTACTCATTTATAACAAATACTTCTAGAGGACAGGTAACCTTTATTTGTCCTCACAGATGGGGCTGTTAGTTTGAATAATGTACCTCTTGCCATTTTATTTCTTCTTTTCATGATTCTATAAGGCAGCCTATTTGTTATTTTTATGAAGCTTTGCTTGAATGTGATAAAAAAACAATGCAAATATTTGTGATGTTAGAGCTATTGATGGTTTGCCCTTAGTCTAACATTTCAAAGAATACTTTGCAGCAAGTAGGACATTTTCAAAGTTAATTATGTTAAAAAAAATCTTAGTGATAAGGTTTTTGTTTTATTCTGATTTGTTTTGTGCAATGGTATTTTGATATCTAGTATAGTTACTGAGGGCATAGACTCCAAAACCAGACTAGACTGGACCACAAATCAAAATTAGTTTATAAAAATTAGGTGCTTGGAATAGATTTCAGTACATCATAAGCACTAGGTAGGAGTTAATCAATTACTAGTAATTTTGTTCTAATCAGAGAACAATACTGTTATGTCATAATCATTACATGTTTGTGTGTGTATTTGAATACATTGATATGAAAGTCATGGATGTAAAGACATACTAAATAAAGTGTTCTTAGGTATTTTATGCATGTCATACCCACATTTGTATAAGACTGCTTATTAGTCTATAGATCAGAGATATTTTTGTTAACATTATGATTTTTATGTTTGATAAAGAAGAAAGGTATGTGTGTATATGTGTTTTAATGTGAGAAAATAGGCCACTCTATTTTTTTCTGTAAATTGCTGTTTCATCCAGCCCCAAAACATTCAGGTAAATGTGGACATTCTCAAAAATAGAAGCAGTGTTTCCCTACCAATTGGGTCTGAGTTGTCAAAAGGCACAGTAAACTCCAATAGTTAGTGGCCAAGTTTTTCATGATACCTGTTCCTACTGCTTTACCATATTATTGTAAACAGTTCCTTTATTAAACTATCCCCAGTTACCCCAATTTGAGTGTGCTATACATGCCCTTCCTGGAACCTGATTAAAATGGTGACTCTTTTCTCCCCCTCCTCCCTCAGGAGGAACCCTAGGAAATGTATCCTTATGATTCTAGGATTGGATTGCTCACATATTTAAGAATTATTAAAATAACCCTGCATGCCAGAGGAAAAGTATCATAGGAAATCTGTGGTTTATGGTGATATCATAAGTTCACAAATTATCAAGATTACTGGTATGAGAAGGAATGCAGGTGGAGGGAAAGGATAAGAAACACTCACAGGTTTGGGCATTTGGTCACAATGACAACAATAGTGACACTTTTATGATAATTGGCAAATTTGTTATAATCCTTCACTCCTCCCTATATTCACATATTTGACATAGTTTTCAATGTAACTTTGTAGCAACTCATTTCAAGATTTGGGATTCATTTTTCCTGCCCTTGAATTTGCACTTGTCTTATGATTTTCTTTAGCCAATACAATATGGTAGAGGTTATGAAAGATCAGTTTCAACCATAAGCTACAAAAGACTTTGCAGCTTCTGTATGTTGTTCCCTTGGAACTTTCTCCATCCACTATCAGAACAGTTCTGGGCTGCTCAGCTGATGGGCCAAAATCAATGACAATGATCTTTTGAAATAAAATGTGTTGTCTTGAGCACCTATGACTGGTGTCAATAGTCTGCTGGATTGGTTGATTGAAGACTATACTCAATGAAGACCTAAAGTGAATGAGAATTGATATGCTTGAAATTTCTTAAGGTACAAAAAAGGAAGTCCTCTTAAAAAATACTTCAAAAAATGTTGAAATGGACATATGATAAGCAAACTGTTCATCTAACCCTAAGCATAAGTTATAATGCATCAGTAAACTGAGGAAGCACAGCATCTTTGCAAAGTACTGCATGAAAATAATGAAATGGAATTTGGTTCCTTGTTCTCAGTAGGAATAATGGATTCCTAGAAATGTAGCAATTTGGTACAATTACAACATGCCACAGAAGTGTAGTAATCATGGTGCTATGACCTCTCAGGGAATCTACACTGATGGCTAATTTTAATTACGTCACTAGGATTAAAATAAGTGAGAAATCTAAAAACAATATGCTTCCCGTATACAGGTGGGCAGTTTCTAGCTCTGATAACCAGAAACCCCAAAGCAGTGGTCAAAGTAGAAATTTATAGCCTATTACCTAATTGCTAAACCTAAGCTCATCCATTCGGTCGAATACCTCTATCAAATAGCAAAGACCCTGTAGTATATGCTCTGTTACTTCTTACAGTGGTAACTGTGCTCATTTACTGGGGAAACAATCAGTGGGAAAAGGAAAACACACTGACTTTCTGGGGGATTATTAGATACTTTCTAAACCTCTGCTATTCCCTATATAATCAAAATAGCATACGGGCCACAAATCGGAGTGAGGTTTATGGTGGTCAGATGATAGAAGAAATCTTGGCTTGAATCAATTTAATGGTGGAGCCAGTGGAGCCACAGATCAATCCTTTACTTACACTTACTTTCAGAGTTTCAGCTTGTTCAATGATTATGGAGAAATTTAGAGGTTGGCATAACCCCCACGTTGGTCCCCTGACCCACAGAGTGAGAACAATTATGGAGAGAAGGGCCATATGAATATACCTGGAATTTATACACCCACCTCCTCATCCACAAGCAAGTCAGAACATTAATGTAAAAAGTAATACAGCATCCCTGGAGAACTTACAAAGATCAGAACCTTAAAAATATTAGATGCAAAAGTCACAATTTAGAATAACTGTGGATAATCAAAAAGTTGAAGGTATAGTTTGGCCAAATAAAACTTGATGTGATATTTTTGAAGAAGGAAATTAACACAGCCCTTGGCAGGCAGACTATGCCTATTGGCCTAAAAAGTTATTTTCTTTCAACTCCCGTTAAAATATTTTGCCTTCATGTAACAGCAACCAGTATACTTTTATAAACATACTTCAGAGTCATATCCTTGTCCAGCTTTCTAAAAAATACAGTTGTGGAGGGAATTTAACTTTTCCCATGCCCACAGAATCTCAATCTGGACCATTAATATTAATGACATAATGTTCTAGATGCCCTAGATAACATAGTAAAACACCTATTTGCTAGAGGACGGGATATATGCCACAAAAAAAAAAAAATCAGTGTTTGCCACATCTGTGGAGTTGGTAGGGTCCCAATAGTCTGAGTCAAACCAAGATTTGGGGTAATTTGGAAAAACCTCCAAAAAAACATAATATGAATTGCAATCACAGTACTTTCTGCCACTCACCATAAGCAACAGTCATATTATTTGGTGGGACTCTGAATTCTGGAGGCAATATATGTATAAGATACTTAGGTACCTTTTTTATCCAGTAAATATAAGGCTATGATTTTTGTGTGGACCTTGGAGCTAGGAAGGCACTGCAGTAGGTCTAGGCTGAGGTACAAGGTGCCCTATTAAATGATCCTTGTGACCAAGAAAACCCAGTGTTTCTGGAAAGACCCAGAGCAGACATGGTTGATATATGAAGCTTATGGTTATGTAACCAGAGTCACATGTAGACCCTTCAGGTTTTGGATAAGTCCATAACTCTGCTAACAAGAATTATGCAATTAAAAAATAGCCTCTGCCATGCTACAGTCCCTGTTTGACTTAGAACACCTAACCATGGAATACAAGTAAAAATGTAACTCAAAAGTTACATCATGAACTGAATGTTATCTGATCCAGTGACCCATACAACTAGATCCATTTCAGTGTAAATAAGAAATGTCATATTCCAAACCTAGTCTGAGGAGTTATGAAAAACACATATATCTTGATTTTTCCCTGAGAATTGGTCTTACTGCCTCACCATATTTTTAAAGCTTTATTGAGGTGTAATTGATATCCAAAAAACTATACATGCTTAATGTATATATTTTGATGAGTTTGTATATATACACCTGTAATACTAGCACATAATTAAGGTAATAAATATAGAGCTATCACCTCCAAAAGTTTCCTTTTCTTTTTTTTTTTTTTTTTTGTGGTAAGAACAATATGAGATCTACCCTCAACACATTTTTAGGGCACAATACAATGTTCTTTTTTTTTTTTTTTTTTTTTAAGATTTTATTTATTTATCTGAGACAGAGAGAATGAGAGAGACAGAGAGCACATGAGAGGGGGGAGGGCCAGAGGGAGAAGCAGGCTCCCTGCCGAGCAGGGAGCCCGATGCGGGACTCGATCCAGGGACTCCAGAATCATGACCTGAGCCGAAGGCAGTCGCTTAACCAACTGAGCCACCCAGGCGCCCCACAATACAATGTTCTTAATATAGGTATTGTATTATATAGCAGATTTCTAGAACTTATCTTGCATAAATGAAAGTTTATAACCATTGAACAATTCTCCATTTCCCCCTCCCTCCAGACCTTGGCAACCACCATTCTGTTCCCTGCTTCTATGAGTTTGACTATTTTAGATATCTTACATAGGTGGAATTATACAGTATCTGTCATTCTGAGATTGACTTATTTCATTTACCATATTGTCCTCCATGTACATTCATGTTTTCCCAAATGGTAGGATTTCCTTCTTTATAGGGCTGAGTGATAATATTCTGTTGTATGTATATGCCACATTTTCTTTATCCATTCATCTGCTGATGGCCATTTGGGTTGATTTCATAGCTTGGTAATTGTGAATAATGCTATGATGGTCATAGGAGTGCAGATAACCCTTTGAGATTGTGATTTCAAAATTTTTTGATATATATTAAGAAGTTGAATTGCTTGATGACATGGTAGTTCTATTTTTAATTCTTGAGGAATCTCTATATTGTTTTTCATAGTGGCTGTACCATTTTACATGTTCACCAACAGTATGAGAGTTCCAATTTCTCCATATCTTCACCAATACTTATCATTTGTTGTCTTTTTTAATAATGGCCATCTTAACAGGTATAAGATGACATTTCATTGTGGTTTGGTTTGCATTTCACAGATGATTAGTAATCTTCAGCACATGTTCATATAGCTGGCAGCCACTTCTATGCTCCAAAGCAATATACAAATTAAAACCTACCCCCATTAAAACCCCAATGGGGTTATTTACCAATATAGGAAAAACATCCTAAAATTCATATGGAATCTCAAAAGACCCAGGGGGGAAAAAAGAGACCCAGAATAGCCAAAGCAATCCTGAGAAAGAGAAACAAAGCTGGAGGCATCACAGCTCCTGATTTCAAAACCTATTACAAAGCTATAGTAACTGAAACAGTATGGTTGTACCATAAACACAGACACATAGGCCAACAGAACAGAATTCTAGTAAGCCCAATATCTGGGCTTCCTCAAGGACAGTTTCTATCAATTTCTTTCTTTTTTTCCTATGAATGGGCCAAACCTACCTGTTTCTTTGCAATTTTTTGTTGAGAACTGGACATTTTAAATACTAAAATGTAGTAACTCTGGAAATCTGATTCTCCTCTCCTCCCCTCAGAGATTATTATTATTGCTTGAGGAAAGCTATATTGATTTAGTTAATGACTTTCCAAATTATTTTTCTAAAGATTATATTCTTTGTTTTATGTGGTCATCAATACTGCTATCTCCATGATCAACCAGTGGCCTGACAGAAATTTCTTTAAAGGCCTGGATCCAGTGTAAAAAGAAAAAAAAAAAAAATGGACATTGATAGGGAAGCAACTTGAGCTGCTGGGGGGTTGAAACAATGCTAGCATCTGTGCTAGACACTCCATGAACTATTAGGCAGATAAAAACACTATCCCTATTTAAGGAGAAGGTCACTGTTACCCATTAAGCCACATCAAGAACATGGTGACCATCCCTACATCTGCCTGCTATGTGGCTGGTACAAAATGCTGAAACTCACTGAAACTTACAGGCTCTTTTTTTTAATCAAGCACTCCTCTAGGCATTCATTACAAGTATTTGACTTGACTACAAAGTTCTTAAATAGTTGATTCTGACAGGGCTCGGCAGCTCAGTAGTTGTTTTCATGGAGGGACCAATTCCTGGATCATCCTATTTTGAAATATTCCATAATGTCATTAAAAATATTTTTATCTTAGGGGTGCCTGGGTGGCTCAGTCGGTTAAGCATCCAACTTTTGATTTTGGCTCAGGTCATGGTCTCACGGTCTTGTGATCAAGCCCTGTGTTGGGTTCCATGTGGAGTCTGCTTGTCCCTCTCCATCTGCTCCTCCCCCACTCTGTCTGTCTGTCTCTCTATAACAAATAATCTTTAAATTTCTTTATCTTAGATTTCTTTCATAGCACTATATACTGAAATTGAAGTTTCTTTTATAGTCTTTTAAAGGAAAACTTCATTTTAAGTGCTTATCAACATTCTTAAACAAACAGATTTTAGAAAAAAGGATGCAATTCATCCCTTTTTAATATCTAGGTCCTAAAGCACAAATACTTATCAACAGTACCAGAATTTCTTATAAAATACAAAAGCCTTATATTTATCAAAATTTTCAAATCATGATCATGAAATTTATGATTTATACTTCAGGACATATTTTATGTTATATGACTAAGTATCCATTTATTTCTATTGTTAAATTTTTGCAGAAGATGTTAAAAAATATAACTTCCTTGTCTTCAAATGACTTTTTTCTTTCTTCTTCTTCTTCTTTTTTTTTTTTTTAGAGAGAGAGCACAAATGGGGTGGTAGGGTAGGGGAGGGGAGTGGGAGAGAGAGAAAGAGAATCTTAAGCAGGCTTCACGACGAGCACAGAGCCCAAAACAGGATTTGGTCTTACCACCCTGAGATCATTACCTGAGCTGAAATCAGGAGTCAGGAGCTTAACTGGCTGAGCCACCCAGGTGCTCCTGTTTTCAAATTGTGTAATTAAAGATTATAGTTAAATATGTTTGCAAAGCCTATTCTTTAAGTCTATTACTTATTCTACTTAATTTAGTCAAGTTAAGAGGGTGATTCTAAATTGGTGAAAATTTAAGGTATAAAATATATTAAAATATTAATTTCAACAAATATAAGCAATTGTTATACATTCTAGATACATAATATCTAATAATACATTACATTGCATTTTAATTTTTTGTTTTTATAAAAATTTCAAGCATAAATGAGCAAAAATGCATAGCAACCACTGCTGCTCTACCATCCAGTATTAATAGATGTTACCATTTTGCTATAATGTAACACTTATCTAATTTAACAAAATAACAACAGAGTGCTAAATACATTTTCTCCCACCAGCCTTTCCGCTGCCTCCTTAATCTGGACTGACTCCTACTCTTAAAGTTGGTATATATAATGATTGTGTGTCTTTTACATTTTTTTGTCATACATATATTTTCATATATATATACATGATATATATGAATATATATTCAAAGTTAATAAATATTATTTTGTACTTATTGAAAATGTAAACAAAATATAGAGTAAAAATCTGTATTCTTTGTTACTTCCTTTCTCACTCTTACTTTAACTTCTAAAAATAATCGTTCACTTAGGAGAAAAAAAATAACAGCAGCATTTGCCTGAATTATCATATATTATGAAACAGAGGAAAACAGATTAATGAGGTTTTGTTCTAACTATATCTTCTTTTATGTGATTTGTATTTCATAAACCTCATAAATGCACATAAATCACAAGGGAAGATTACAAGAGCTTTTATTTTGACTTGTAATCAGAATTATTAAGTAAAGACTACATCATTATATCCAATATTCATTGAATTATGAAGTAAGGCTGTCTTCAAAATCTTAGAGGCACATCAAAAGATGTTAAACATCATTAGCCACTAGGGGAATGCAAATTAAAACCACAGTGAGTTATCACCACATTCACATTAGAGTGACTAAATTAAAAAAAAATAATAATGATAACACCAAATCCTGGAAAGAATGCAGAAAACTGTATCTCATGTATATTGCTGGTGGGAACGTAAAATAGCACAAGCACTATGGAAAACAGTTTTGCAGTTTCTTATCAAATTAAACACATACTTAACATAAGACCTAGAATCCCATTCTTGGGCATTTATCCCAGGAAAAATGGAACTTATGTTTGCACAAAAATTTGAACACAAAGGTTCCTAACAGCTTTGTTTTTAATAACTTAAAACTGGAAACATCCCAAGTATCCTTCAAAGGATGAATGGTTAAGCCAACTCTGGTACATCCATACAATAAAATGCTACTCAGCAATAAAAAGGAACCAATTAATGATACACATAACAACTTGGATGTATTTCAAGAGCATTACGCTTAGTGAAAAAAAGCATCCTATCTCAAAAACTTACATTTTGTATAAGTCTACGTATGTAATACTCTCAAAATGATAAAAGTATAAATAGAAAACAGATTAGCAATTGCCAAAGGACAAGGACAGTGGTGGGGCAGATGAGTATAGCTACTAAGGAGAAACAGGGAGTTTTTTTGTGGTGATCAGACAGTTCTGCATTTTGACTGTGGTGGGCACATGAATACACACAGAGTCAAATTAGATAGAACTATTCACACACACATACACACAAAAATGAGTACACGTAAAAACTAATGAAAGCTGGATAAGGTCTGTCCATCTAGTAAATGGAATTGTATTAATGTTGTTTTTCTGGCTTTGATACTGATCTACAGCTATGTAAGTTGTTACCGTTCAGGGGGGCTGGATGAAGGGTTAATCAGACTCGATAGCTCTTCTTTGATTAGATTTTGTTTTGTCAGTATTAAAATAAGGCAAGACATTTTAACACATTGACACTATGTTTTAAAATTAGCCATAAGTGTTCTGACAGTAAGGTTGCATAAAAGTTAAAAAAAAATTTTTTTTTGTAAAGGGGATTGGCATTTAATTAGAATGCTTATCTTCTTTATAATCTATCAATATAATCTGATTTTGTTTTCATATTGTAGTCTTCTTTTGACTCCATACTTCTCAATCCTTTCATTTAAGACTCACTGTGTTAGTTGGAATTTGGTTATAGCTAGCGGAAATCACTAGCTATTTGAAAAGAAAGATTTAATGAAGGAAAATAAATATATACAATGGTGTTGGAAGGGATGGAAGAGTAGCCTCTAATTTAAATCTCTAAGAAATAAAACTAAAACAACACTACAGAATTTGTCCACATGGACATCTCCTACTTCTGCCAAAATTAAGAAGCTGACAAATCAACAGAAAACTGCAGGGATTGTTGACTGAAAGAACATATTTCTTTACCTTTGATCCAGAAAGTGGGAAGCTGCCACTGTTGCCCCTGTTGGCTCTAGAAACAGGCTATTTCTGATAAACTTTTACTACCAAAACATAGGTGGCTCACACCTGCATCTCAAAACCTAAGTAGTGGATGGATATTAGACAATTGTATAGAAAAAGTCAGGTTCTCCATGACTAGAATTTCTAGTAGAAATACAGTACTAAAATTATGATCTTTACCTTATTTTATATATCACAATTCATTGCCATGTGAATTGATACTACAGTTATTCTGTGATGAGTCACAAGAATTACAAGACTATGGTTGGTGTTCATAATTGTATTTTCCAACTTTTTTCCATGTCCTTTACCCTCAACCAGTACCTCAGCTGGTTATTGTTATTTACCTAGTGCTTTGACTAAAACATCATTCGCGAGAAGCCCTGGGTAATTCTGCCTTTTTGAGGTTCCCATGTTATATCAACTTTTGTCATTGCACATGGCAGTTGTGGACAGTCTCAAAAATGATTCCCAAAGACATTCCTATTGTCTACAGCATCCTGTAATCCTCTACCCTTGAATGTTGGTTGGATTTAGTGAATCCCTTTATCAACAGAATATAGCAAAAGGTAGGGGATGTCACATCTGAGATTAGGTTACAGAAAGACTGTGACTTCTATTTTTTTTTTTAAAGGTTTATTTGAGAGAAAGAGAAAGCCTGAGCAGGGGGGAGGGGCAGAGGGAGAGGGAGAAAAAGAATCCTTAAGCAGACTCCCTGCTGAGTGCGGAGCCTGATGTAGTGCTCAGGCCCAGGACCTTGAGATCATGACTTGAGCCGAAACCAAGAGTCAGCTGCCCAATGGACTGAGCCACCCAGGCGCCACAAAAGACTATGACTTCTATCTCTCTCTAACTCTTTCTTCCACTTGTTCTGGAGGAATTCAGCTGCCATGCTGGGAGTAGCCCTATAGAAAGGACCACATGATGGGGAAATGATATCTCTAGTAAATATCTTGTGAGGACCTGCCATTTTACCAACAACCAGCCACATGAGGAGATTTGGAAGTGGATTTACTCCTAAGTGGAATCTGAGATTACTGCATCCCCAGCTGGGACCTTGATTGCAGCCTTATAAAGGAACCAGAGCCAGAAGACCCTTCTAAGTCACATTTGGATGCCTGACTCATAAAACCCTAAGATAATTTTTTAAGCCACTAAATTTTGAAGTAATTTGTTACACAGTATTAGACAACTAATATAGCAGTATTACAGGACATTCTGGGTTTCATGGGAGTTCTATTATCTCCCACAGCACTATTTTCTCTTGATAAGTAGGGTCAGTCATCTTAGTCATCTTTGACCTGTTGCCTAATGGAATGAAAACTAATGGTCAGAAGTCTGTCTTTTTTTTTTTTTTTTTTTTTTCTAAAGATTTTTATTTATTTATTTGTCAGAGAGAGAGAGAGAGAGAGAGCACAAGCAGGGGGAGCAGCAGAGGGAGATGGAGAAGCAGACTCCCCGCTGAGCAGGGAGCCCGATGTGGGACTCGATCCCAGGACCCTGGGATCATGACCTGAGCCGAACGAAGGCAGACGCTTAACGACTGAGCCACCCAGGCGTCCCGGTCAGAAGTCTGTCTTAAGCCCAGTTCAACGCAACCATCATTGCATCTCCTGAAGGAAGCATTTCCATAGCGGATATTAGAATTGAAACCAAAACTTCTCATAGCTGCCTTAAATTTATAACTTCCTCCTCTTTTTTTCACAATTTATTACATTTTTAAGTACAATGGGTATAAATCATTCTCCACATATTCAGGTGAGAAATATCATTTTACTTTCTCATTGCCAGTCTAATTCCAATAGAGTGATGGAAACTTGACATGGTAAATTTGGTGCTTCCAATTCTTCTCAGAGTTTATTTCTAAGTTTTGTGCATTTATCTGGAGTCGAATCATTGGTCAATGGAGCATCTGATTCCCTAATTATCTTTCTTGAGTAAGCATTAGTTGAACTATCCTTGGACACTTCGGTCTTTAGATATTGGCTCCCACAGAAGGCTATTCTTTCATTCCTATTCTTCTGACTGCTTTAGCTCCAGGCTTGTTGCCATGCTATTTTTAGCTGCTGCCAGTATCTAGCTTGTATCTTCCAGCTTCTCTGCGACTCCAGACTTTGCTCAGGGAATACAGCTTGTGGTCCCATTGCTCTTTGTCACAGCTCTCTGTCCCCGCTGCTGTCCACTCCACTCTATAGCACAGCCACCTCCCCAGACATTACAGATCAAGAGGCAGCAGATCATCCTCTACATTGGTGGGATAGGTCCTTTGTTCTTTTCTAAAAATATATAACACCTTTATTGAGATAAAGCCATATACCATATAATTTACCCATTTAAAGTGTACAAATCAATAGTTTTTATATGTTCACAGACATGTTCAACTATCACTGCAGTCAATTATAGTACCTTGCCACCACCTCCAAAAGATACTCTGTCTGCTGTATCACGTCCTTGTCCTCCTATCCCTGCCAGTCCTGTAAAACATTACTGTTTTGTGTCTATAGATTTGTCTGCTCTGATATTTCCTATAAACATAATTATATATTATGTGGTCTTTTGTGACTGGCTTCTTTTACTTAGCGTGATATTTTAAACTTCATCCATGTTGTAGCAGGTAACAGCACTTAATTCCTTTATATAGGTGAAAAATATTCCATTGTGTGGATATGCCAGATTTTGTTTATTCATTCATGTTCATGGATATTTGAGTTGTTTATACTTTTTGACTATTATGAATAAATAATGCAGCTATGAACATGCATATAGAAGATTTTGTGTGGGCATATGCTTTCATTCCTTTTATATATACCTAGGAGTGGAATTACCAAGCCATATAAAATTTTGATGTTTAACCATTTGAGTAACTTCCAGACTATTTTCCAAGTGGTTGTATCATTATATGCACCCACCAGCACGGTATGAGACTTCCAACTTCTCCACAACCTCACTGAAACTTGCTATTGTCTGATTTTTTTAAAGCATTTTTTAAATTTTTTTAAAGATTTTATTTATTCATTTGAGACACAGAGATACAGAGAGAGAGAGCACAAGCAGGGAGAGAGGCAGAGGAAGAGGGAGAAGTAGGCTCCCCGCTGAGCCAGGAACCCGATGCGGGGCTCAATCCCAAAACCCCAGGATCATGACCTGAGCTGAAGGCAGAACCTCAACCATCTGAGCCACCCAGTTGCCCCATATTGTCTGACTTTTTAATCACAGTCATGCTAGTAAGTGTGAGGTGATGTCTAATCATGGTTTGATTTTCATTTCCCCAATGAGTAATGACTAAGCATCTTTTCATGTGTCCACTGGTACATCCTCTGTGAAGAAATGTCTACTCTGATCCTTTGCCTATTTTTTGTTTTTATTAATTTTGATATATTTTGTATTTTAATAGATTTTAATCTTTTTAGAATCATAAAAGTAACACACTTTATAAAGACCGTTGAATTACAGTCCTGTACCTGAAACAAATAATACATTATATGTTAAAAAAAAAAAAAAAGAAGATAGCAGGAAGGGAAAAATGAAGGGGGGGAAATTGGAGGGGGTGACAAACCATGAGAGACGATGGACTCTGAGAAACTGAGGTTTCTAGAGGTGAGGGGGTGGGGGGATGAGTTAGCCTGGTGATGGGTATTAAAGAGGGCACGTTCTGCATGGAGCACTGGGTGTTATGCACAAACAATGAATCATGGAACACTACATCAAAAACTAATGATGTAATGTATGGTGATTAACATGACATAATAAAATTAAAAAAAAATTTCCGCTACCCCCCCAAAAAAGTTTAAACATAATCTAAAGAAGAAAGAAGATTTTGAAACTCCCACCCATCACAGGTGATCATTTAATGGTTTGCTACATGAACCTCAGGCTACCTCTCTCATCCTATCTCTCACACACAAATTCCTTTACATATATGTATATATGCATGCTGGTATCATAAATATGTGGTTTTTACAAACAGAATTCTAGACGTAGATTGTTGGTCAACATGTTTCTTCCTATAAGAGTATCCCCTGGGTTTTTCTACACATTGGAGGGCTCAGAGTCAACATTCCCAGTTCAGCAGCTGCATGCTATTCACCTGTAGATGTGTACCACAATTGATTGAGCAGTCCCCTGGATACCAATATTGTTTATAATTCCTTGCTACATAAACCAGTTCTGTCATTAAAAATCGTGCTGTAGGGGCGCCTGGGTGGCTCAGTCATTAAGCATCTGCCTTCAGCTCAGGTAATCATCCCGGTCCTGGGACCGAGCCCCACATCGGGCTCCCTGCTCAGCGGGGAGTCTCCTTCTCCCTCTCCCACTCCCCCTGCTTGTGTTCCCTCTCTCACTGTGTCTCTCTCTGTCAAATAAATAAATAAAATCTTTGAAGAAAATTGTGCTGTAATGAAATGTCTATAATATATGCATTTATATAAAAATTGTACGTAAACACATATACAAGTTATACATTTATTTGTAAATGGGATCATACTTCTGGAAAACAAAGTAAGAGATTCTCCTTTTTTCTGCGTAATTCTTTGAAATAATTAGGAAGGTGTTATATTCCATAGTGAGTGTGTGTCTGTGTAAGAGTGGGCAGTGAGGAGGTAGGCAAAGGGAGAAATACCAACTGGATGCTAACTCAAAAATAACACCTTGCCATATTATAAATTTTTATTTTTTTGATTAGGTGTTCTTTTCTTAAATGGCAAGAAGAAAAAAGCAAAGCAAAGTCATTTCTCTTCTACTATCTGTCTTGATATAGGTTTTCATTTTTTAGAAAATGATTACATAGAAGATGATTTTTAAGTGTTGGTTGCTTTCATTGGAAATGCATGAAGCTCAGGATGTAGAAATGTGTAATTGTTGCATCAGTTATTTTTAATAAATGACTTTCAAATAGAAATGATAATATCAGAGCTGTTATAAATTAATTGTTCAAAAAATACTGCAGCTTCATAAGCTAAAGCGCATATTTTTTGTAGGACAATTGAGGACTCAGAATATTAAAGAATGAGAATTTGGATCAACTCATGGGTGGGTTATAAAACCTCCCAAACTGAAGTTTTGTCTGAAGGATCTTCCCTCTGGGTGGAGGAAGAAGGATGCCACATCCTTCTAACAACTACAGTCTGGAGACCAATTACAGAAACTAGGGTTATAGAAGCCTTTGCATATCTTCTTTCTTGTTATAAGTTTCTTTGCATTTCTTAAATATTTCCTTCCCTCTCCTTCTTCCCATTAATACTTTATATTCAAGTTGTTTGTGGTTTGTTTCCCAATTTAATATTTAGGTAACAAAGTATTTAGTGGGACTGTGGGTAAAATTTGAGAATAAATATAGCTAGGTATGATAAAATGACTGTTGGAATTCTGTGTCTGCTCATTTTCAGAAAAGTTTTGGAAGTTTTGTTTTGTTTTGTTTTTAACCAAAAAAAGCTGCATCTTGTTAGGTGGAAAGAGAATTGTTTTACTCTGCTTTGAAGTCCTAATGTGTGTAAAAGGATGAATATGAAAGCTGACTTGCCAAAGGAATAGACTGGGATAGCTATCAATGTATTACAGCTCAGTACCAAATCCACCCTTATTTGTTGTCCTTTGTAACACCTGAGCTGGATTCAAAAATATTTTTTTCCTTTGCCATGTGGTACAATATCAGACTTTGTCAATAGAGGGAGCTGGTAAGACACTGACAGCCAAAGCAATGTGCGCTCTGCGGTGTTCTTTCCTCCTACAATGTGGCTACCAGTGAATGGGTGTGGGGGAGGCCTAGTGGAGCTCACTTTCTAGCTGGTATCCCCGTTGCCCAGCAGACCATTTCCTATGGACCAGATCTGACACAGTGGCACTTCTCTGTGAAACTCTTGCTCACGGTGTGCACAGTTTCTATGAACTAGTGTAGTCCACCTGCACTCTTGAGCAAGTTTCTTAGCCATACAGGGGCCACTCCTGCAAACTAGCCCCATTCCACACACAGGGCAAGTTTCTTTGCATAAGCATGCTGCTTTTCCGGTGGCAGCTACACTGTCTCCAGCAACATCTGCATTTTAGCAGGGGGAGCAGTGTGCTATTTTAAGTTCCTAGTTTCTCTCATGTTTACCCTGTCTTATCCCTGTAGGGATACAATACTCCCTACATTTGCTATTTCTTTATTCCTTAGAAGCTCCCTTCCCCACCCCCTGCTTTTTTTTTAGTAGCTAACCACTTTTTTACCAGTTAAAAATTCCCTATGAAATTTTCCTATTTGAATTACTTATAGGGCGTCTATCTCCTCACTAGAACCTGATACACCTCCATTGCAAAAAGTTGTAGTTTGCACTAGCCTGTTGAACACTTCTGCTTTAGCATAAAGTAGGATGGGCATGTTTTGACAATAATTATTATACAATAGCATTATATAATAATAGTAAACTATACAGGGACATCAAATATCCTATAGAATCAAGTACTGATATCAAATTTTATTTATGGTTCTTAATTTAAATAAAACTGCATCACATTTAGATGCTGAATGTTAATTTGTGGTTGATTTTTCCTTTCTTGGTCAAAATTAAAGAATAACTTTGTTGCTATTTACTAAAAAGTTATTGTTTTGCAGAACTGTTAATACCAATGAGAAACATGTTAACTTGTATCTCAGTTTCTCGAATTGTGATTAATTGCCTTTTCACCCTGCTTTAACTAATGAATACTTAGTAAAGTGAATGAAGAAACAACAAAAATTTGACTCAAAATTCATTATATAATTGCCAGTATAAGCAAAAGATATTTGTTTGCAGGATAACACCAAAACAGATTGGCTTAATAAAAGTTATATATTCAGTATGCTTTCTAAATAAGATTGAAATTAGAAGACGGTAAGTTATTCTTTATCTTTTCTATACAAATATTTCTATTTTGAGGTTTATAAAATTTAACATTTTCTTCATATAACAAAACTATAAACAGTGCAAAGGAGGAGTTGACTTTCTCTAGAGGAGTCAGAGCATTGGGATAGGAGCATCAAGCTTTCCAGGACAATATTCTGTTGAGTTTTATATAACCAGTATGTTTTACTTGTGAGCAGTGTTCATTAAACTTATTAATGTATTTTTTGCAATGTGTAAACATATAGATATATCTATAAATAGATGGACAAAGTTTATGATTGACACCCTAAATAGATTCTGTTTCAAAAAGCTTTACTATGAACCATATAGTTTACTCAAGGTATTCTGAGAATCATATATGGAGTTGATTCTGTGTTATATTTTGACTTTTGTTTTTTATGGCTCCTCAGAACATCTTCAAGTCATGTTAACACTGGATAATCAGAAGATTCTTAAGAGACTACATTATAGGTTGACTTTTTCTGGACCTTCTGATAAATCTAGATTGCTTTTTTTTAGGGGAAGAGTCGCCTTTTTTTTTTTTAATTTCAACTCAAGCTTTTTTTATTATGTTTCACATAAACAAGGCAACTTCAAACTTCTAACATGCAAGGTCTAGATTGCTTTTTCAGGAGCCCCTGGGATTTATCTGCAAAGCATGTCATCTCATAGGGAAGCCCTACTCTTCTTCCATCCCCATACTATTACAAACTTAAGATGATGACCAAAATTCTGTACAAAATATTAAGAATGCTCCTGGAAACTCAAAACTTATAAGATTCCTAGACACCAAGAATCTAAAAACCTCTGATTAAATTAATATGATCTGGCACACTAAGCAAAAACCCCTAGAACTTTCAATAATATGACCCATGCCATCTAGCAACAAAAGTAAAAGAAAAAAATATATCTACCAGAGATAGAGGAAGGGAATTAAGAGGATACTTATCTTGATGAACACTGAAAAATGTATAGAATTGCTGAATCATTATATTATACATCTGAAACTAATATAATTATATTTGAATAAAAAATTATTGTTATTTAATATGGATGTTAGAGGCTTACATTAAAATTAAAGCTATATCCTTTTCTCACACTTACACTGTGGTGAGAATTATATGAAAATATTTCTATTCCTCCTCTGATAATGTAACAAGAAGCAATGCCCCTCCCCTCAAAGTCTTTGAAAGAATGGTTATAACATTCCCAGGGGATGAAATATTTTTAGAAATATTATATGCCAAATGTAAGGTCATATTCTAGGTATCTGTTTATAATCTGTAATAACAATATAATTATGCTACTGTTCTTTACATATTCTCCTTTGTGTTGTAAATTAATTATAAAATGTTTATCAATTATACTGTCATCATGAAAGAAGGGAAAAAATACTCTTGAGAGCATTTCTAATGATCTAATTAAGAAGTATTATAAAGAAGGTAATGAATGAAACCTAAATAGAAAAATTGAGTAACTCTTCTGGGATTCACATAAAATTATTTATAGGTGTGTTAATGTCTTTTTATAACATAGAAAAGTAACTCCAAATAGTACTTCAATAGATTTTTAACAAGAACATGTTGCAATAAAAGCAAAATATGTGTGTGTTTGCTTAATATGAATTCACATTTAACTCATTTTAAACTGCTAGTATATTCAGTAATACATTTCACTTCACAAAATAACATCATCCAAATGAATTTATCCTCCCCCTTCAACATAAACAAATCCCGATTGTAACATCTTGCATTAGTGCAGTACATTTGTTATAAATGATGAGACAATATTGACACTTTATTATTAACTAAAGTCCACAGTTTATATTAGTATTCCCTTTTTGTGTTGTACATTCTAAGTTTTGACAAATGTAGAATAATGTGATTCCTCCATTGCAGTATCATACAGAATAGTTTCATTGCCCAAAATACACCCTGGGCTAAACCTATTCATTTCTCCTTCTCTCCCCTCAGGTCCCTTACAGCCACTGAGAGTTTTACTATCCCTACATTTTTGCCTTTTGCAGAGTACTATATAGTTAGAATCACACATTATGAGCCTCTTCAGTCTAGCTTCTTCACTGAACAATATGTATTTAACTACCCCCATGCCTTTTCATGGCTTGATAGCCCATTTTTTATTGCTGAATAATATCTCATTGTGTGTCACAGTTCATTTATCCATACATGGGCTGTTTCCAAGTTTTGGCAATTAAGAATAAAGATGAACATTTGTATGCAAGTTTTTGTGTAGACCTAAGTTTTTGAGTAAACATCAACGAGCAAAATTGTTGGATTGCATGGTAGGAGTATGTTTAGTTGTGTAAAAAACTGCAAAATTGTCTTTATAAGTGTTTCTCCATTTTGCATTCCTACCAGCAATTAATGAGAGATTCTGCTGCCTCACAGCCTTACCAGCATTTGGTGTTGGTATTTTGGATTTTAGCCATTCTAATAGGTGTATAGGTATTTCGTTGTTGTTTAAATTTACAATTGCTTCCTAACATAGCTTGTTGAGCATCTTCTAATATGCTTATTTGCAATCTATATATCTTCTTTGCTTAGGTGTCTGGTCAAATCTATTGTCTACTCCTTAATTGGCTTGTTTGCACTCTTATTGATGATTTTTAAGGTTTCTTTATATATTTTGGACATTCGTCCTTTATGAGATGTATGTTTTGAAAACATTTTCTCCTAGTCTGCCACTTGCTTTTCATTCTATTGACATTAATTTTTACAGAGAAGCTTATAGTTTTAATAAAGTCCAATTTAATATTTTTCTTTTATAAATCATGCTTTTGGTGCTGTATCTAAAAAATCATTCATCAAACACAGTCACCTGTTTTGTGTTATCTCTAAGAGTTTTGTAGTTTTGTAGCTTACATTTAGGTCTGTGATTTTTGACTTGATTTTTGTGAATGGTATAAAGTCGGTGTCTAGATTCATTTTCGTGCATGCATATTCCTACTTGTTCCAGAATTATTTGTAGAAGAGGGTATCCTTTCTCCATTCAATTTGGCAAAGATCAGTTAACTATATTTGTGTGGGTTTATTTCTGGCTTCTCTATTCTCTTCCATCGATGGACTTATCTGTGCTCTTGCTAATATCACATTGTCTTGTTTACTGTAGCTTTATAATAAGCTTGGAAGTGGAGTAGTGTTCATCCTCTATCTTTCCCTCCTGCAGTGTTGTGGTGGCTATTCTCGGTCTTTTGTTCTTCCATATAAACATCAGAATCAGTTTGTCTATATCCATAATATAACTTGATGGTACTTTCATTGAGCTTGCAATGACTATGTAAGTTGGAAAGAACCGACATTTTAACACTACTGAGTCTTTCTGTTCATGTGCATGGAATATCTCTCCACTTATTGGATCTTCTTGGATTTCTTTCATCAGCGTTTTAGTTTTCCTCATATAGATCGTTATGCCTAAACATTTTTTGGTGCTAATTAAAGTGTTCTTAATTTGAAATTCTAAGTGTTCACTGATGGTATCTAAGAAAACAACTGACTTTTGTATATTAACCCTTTATCTTTCTACCTTGCTATAACCACTTGTTAGTTCCAGGGAGTATATTTACTTGTTAAGTCTTTGTAATTTTCTATGTAGACAATTGTGTCATCTGCAAAAACAATTTTATCTCATCTTATTACATTAGCTAGAACTTTAGTAAAATCTTGAATTGTATTACTGGTAAGAGCAGACATCCTTGATTTTTATCTTAGCAGGAAAGCATCTAATTAATTGCCATTAAGTATGAGGTTGGCTATAGTATTTTTGTAGATGTTCTTTTTCAAGTTGAAAAAGTTTCACTCTGTTCCTAGTTTGTTGAGAATTTTTTGTCATGAGTGTTGAACTTTGTCAATTATTTTTCCTATATTTACTGATACGATCATAGGATTTTTAAAAATTTGACCTGTTCATGCGATGCATTACATTAATTAATTTTCCAATGTTGAGTCAGCCTTACATTTCTGGAGTAAGTCTTACTTTACTGTGACTTTTTATACATTGCTGTTTTTTATTAACTAATATTTTGTTAAGAATTTTGCATCTATGATCATGAGATACAGATCTGCTGGTTGCCTTTTCTATAATGTCTTTGGTTTTGGTATCAGGATAATGCTTGTCTCACAGAATGAGTTAGAAAATATTCCCTCCATTTTCTGGAAGAGATTGTAAAAAAATGATGTAATTTCTCCCATAAATATTTGCTAGAATTCACCAGCAAACCCATGTGGGCCTGGTTCTTTCTGTTTGGAAAAGCTAGTAATTATTGATTTAATCTCTTTACTAGATACAGGCATAGTCATATTATGTATTTATCTGAGTTTTCCTGGATTATGTCTTTCAAAGATTTGGTCCCTTTATCTAGGTTCTAAAACTTGTGGGACTCCAAATGAATTTTTTTCCTTTAACAATAATGCCCTCCTGTGCTTTATTTTTTAAAGTATACAGGGCTTGACCTTTTTATTATTATTAACACTTTAATATCTCATTTGTTCTGATTGCAAATGAAATGTACTATTCTAGATAACTGAAGATGCTTGATATTCAAAGGCTAAATCTTTAAACTATGCAATAGTATATTTCGGCTATGTTTAATCAACGAATAATTTTTCAAAATATGTTACACATCTTTCTTTTTTTGGAAAACCATTTGGTAACTATGTGTTGATCTCATTTCATTAATGATTTCACCATTATCATAATCTATTTGAGTTGAAACATTATCTATTAAAGAATAACCTCACATCTCCCGCTAAACTTTTGTACTCTAGTTGATAATACTTCTGCCTTGTTGTAGCAGGCTCTACCGTGTTCTCCATTGTGATAACTCATCACAGTTTGGGTATGCAACTGGAGTTATATATTGCTTTTGATTACCACCAGGCCCTACTAATTTTATTGGTAATTTAAGGAATCTGTTTGATATTGGAGAGGTCATTACCTCTTTCCAGAGAGCAAATATTCTAGAAGTGTGAACTTATGGGCAGTTTGAATTTTACAACTGAGAGAATTCCACTGAATTTTTAAAAATAACACAGTAACCAGCGGAAATATTCTTTCTTTCTTTTTTTTTTTTAAGATTTTATTTATTTATTTGAGAGAGAGAGAATGAGAGAGAGAGAGAGCATGAGGGGGGGAGGGTCAGAGGGAAAAGCAGACTCCCTGCCGAGCAGGGAGCCCGATGCGGGACTCGATCCCGGGACTCCAGGATCATGACCTGAGCTGAAGGCAGTCGCCTAACCAACTGAGCCACCCAGGTGCCCCCCAGTGGAAATATTCTTAATTCTAAATAGCTTATTATTTACAACCTATAAATAATTGAATAAATATACAGACCAGAGGGTGTTTAAATAAATAAATCTACCTTATAATTACTTTCCAGTATCTTAATGCATATTTAATTCATTATAAAAATTGATGTTTTTGGGGCGCCTGGGTGGCTCAGTTGGTTAAGCCACTGCCTTCCGCTCAGGTCATGATCCTGGAGTCCCAGGATCGAGTCCCGCATCCGGCTCCCTGCTCGGCAGGGAGTCTGCTTCTCCCTCTGACCCTCCTCCCTCTCATGCTGTCTCTCACTCTCTCTCTCTCAAATAAATAAATAAAAAATCTTAAAAAACAAAAAACAAAACAAAAAAAATGATGTTCTTTAATCTCATTATGCTTATTGTTATAGCAGTAAAATGAGTGAAAATCAACACATTATTTCTCCAAATGCTTTGAATAAGTTGGCACCAAATGGAAGTGCCAAATCGAGCAAACATAGCAAAGCATTAAATGTTTAGACAGATCCACATGATCATTAGTAATGAAAACAACACATTTCTGTGCTTGAAACTCAATGCAAATTTTTATATAATTACAGAGGGTGCTATAACTACTTTCATCAACTTAAATTATTTTAATGATGAAATGTAATTATAGCCCTTGATAGTCTCACGTATAGTAAAATTATATAATGGACATTATTAACTGGAAAGTCCTACTAACAGAGTCTGAAATGGAGCTTTGGTACAATAATTGATAATCACAATGATGAGGAATAACACACACTTAAAATGACTTCTAATATGTAATTTAAATATAAGATTTTGATTTTACAACTTTAATGCATAATGCTACCAAGGAAGAGAATATTTTTTCTCTATTATTAAAATAATGTTATGCATCTAGCTTATTTAATAATATTTATATTAGCCAGAGGACTCAATGATCTGGCCATGCTATAGATAAAACAGAGCATTTATAGAATGTTTTATCAAGATTTTTGTTTGGTTTTAATATAAAATCAATACTAAAAGCAACATATAGTCTGGTTTGAATGATGTGGAGTGTGAAGTTAGAGTTCGATATGCAGTTCCTGCCAATGAAACTTCTGGCAGTAAGACTTTGATCAATATATGTAGCAAAGATACAAACTCACTTTCCAGAAGACAGATGTCACAGAGATTTCTTTTGTTAGACTAATAATATTAAAAATATTGACATCCTTAAAATTTGAGATATTTCACATTTGGAAAAACTTTTATGGCTTTCTGTGAAATACCTCCAAGCAAATAGGCAGTAACTGAGTAACAGCTGCTGTAATCAGAAAAGTTCTAATGTCTGTTCACCACAATCCCCATTCAGATCACTCTTCTCATTGACCTTCTCCCCATGGAATTGACATATTTGAGTTTGACTCCTAATGTAATGTCTCAAAATCTTGATTTCTTTTTTTAAATTGGATGATAATAAAAACCTTTACTCACAGGACAGTTTAAAGATCAAATAAGGTGGGGACGCCTGGGTGGCTCAGTCGTTAAGCGTCTGCCTTCGGCTCAGGTCATGATCCCAGGGTCCTGGGATCGAGCCCCGCATCGGGCTCCCTGCTCCGCGGGAAGCCTGCTTCTCCCTCTCCCGCTCCCCCTGCTTGTGTTCCCTCTCTCGCTGTGTCTCTCTCTGTCAAATAAATAAATAAAATCTTAAAAAAAAAAAAAAGATCAAGTAAGGTGAAGATTTTTCTGTAAGCTATTGTGCCCCATATAAACTCTCTAAACAGTCTTTCTAAACTATCGTTACCCCACAAAGAAAGAGGAAAGCCAGATGGCACCGTCACATATGCACAACTTGTATATTTATGTATATGCATATGTATGTATTTCAGATCTAACATGATTCGTGTTCTCCTGGGGGAAAAAAATCCCATTCTGTAAAGTTGCATTGAAATTTAAGGGAAAAATAAGATTGAAGCCGATACCAAAACATGTGCCACAGTGTTGCTGAAGTACGTTAACAATAGTTGGTAGGGGAGGAAACATCTTAAATCATCTAGGCAGGCAATTCATAGCGGCTGAATGCTCCCACAGCATATATTAAAGATGCAAAAATTCTAGGCAGCAAAACCAATGGAGTGTTTTGGAAGCACTTTAAATAAAGCAGGGTTGGTGGATAGTGAGGCAATGTTGGGCTCGGAGCTCTCAGGCAGCGAAGGTGTTGAGGTAGAAAGAAGAGGCAGTGCAACATGTCAAAACCTGACAGCTGTACAAAGCTGGGGGTGCACTGCTCAGCCCCCGGAAGCAAGTAAGCAATGCAGCCCCTGGAGGCAAGTGCTTATATTTACTTTTTAAAAATAATAGCTAAAAGAGCTCCTTTTTCAGAATAATAGTTATGGTACAGGTATTTTCCTGGCAAGAAGATGTAGTTTTCTTTCTACTATTCTGTTTTGTCTTGTGTAGGAAAAATTGCAATAAACCAAAATCACATTTACATTATACTGTTATCATTGTCTTAATTATAAAATTTTTATTATCCAATCTATATTGCAGAAATGCATGTTGTAGCTGAACAGATTGTATATACACATACACATATACACATATATTTGTGATGAGGGAGCTGTTGTGACGTTGGGGCTTGCAGCACTTCCCCCAACCCCCTCATTAGCTTAGTATCACCTTCATTGTATGTTTCTGGGTTAATAGTGGTCAAAAAGTGAAAGTTTGTGTGATTTTTTGGAGTTGGAAGTGAAGTAGCCCCCATTATACCCTGAAAACTATCTTTGATTGAAGTGGGTGAGGGACGCAGGGTGGCTCAGTCGGTTAAGCATCTGTCTTCAGCTCAGGTCATGATCTCGGGGTCCTGGTATCAAGTCCCACATCAGGCTCCCTGTTCAGCAGGGAGTCTGCCTCTCCCTCTCCCTCTATTGCTCCACCTGCTTGTGCTCTCTCTCTCTCTCTGGCAAATGAATAAAATATTTATATATAAATAAATAAGTAAATAAGTAAGTGGGTGAGACATATAAGCCAGCATGTCATAAAATTCCAGTTTGTTTCCACTCTTGGCAATTTCCTGTCCAGTTCTCTTTCCTAACTGCTAGTTTCCCGGACCAAAAGAGACCCTATGTTCATCATTAGGTGGTCCCCTGTAAACTCACAGAGGTGTATAATACCTGGAGACCAATAACCCTCCCAAGACTTCTATACCAGACTTTATTTTAATTTAATTAATTTATTTATTTGCAGTCCTCCTCCTGCATTTGGATACACTTAACTTCCAGATTTTCTTGAAAGTTCCAACTCCCCTCCTCCAGGGAAGGCTAACGCTCTTCATTTAATTGCTAAACTACATTTGGATCCTAACTATACTACCTCCTCACCAAATTGTGGAAGGTCTAATTCCCGTAATGAATCTCTCAGTCCACAAAGTCCACAGTTTCATACCTTGTATGAAACAGTGTCCAAAGATGGCCACAACAGTATTTCCTATTATACACAATCTTTCCCAGTGTGACCTTGCCTGCCTTCCTACTCTCAGACCTTGAGGCTGGTGACATCTTTTCATTGCTTAGCTTTTAACTGGCAAAGCAGCGTCTACTTTCTGTTTCAGGAAGCCAGTTCCTATGTAAGAAGTGTAACTATACTAAAACCAGCATGCCGTGGGAAATCCAAGCCACACTGTGACTCCCTGGAAGATGAGGTACCAGGTGGAGGGAGAAAGAGGCCAATGAGAACCTAGGTACCAGACATGTGAGGAAGGATGTCATCTTAAAAGTAGACCCTAGCCATCCCAACCCCAGCCATCCTGTATGGATGAAAGATGAACCCCACAGTCAAGCACTTCTCAAAAATTAGACTCAAAATTGTGAACAAAATAAAATAGCTGTTTTAAGCAACTTAGTTTTGAGGTACTTTGAAATGCAGCAATAAAGGGCCAGACTTTGCCTTATTCCCAGTGAACATCCTTGATGTACCAAAGGCTTTGTTAGATATGCCTCTGTCTTCATATTGTGAGTCAAAAGTATTAAAAATTAAATTTTAAAAGAGTGCAAAATGATAATGAGAAAGTATATCTATAACCTTACCTGAGCACTACCTAGCCTCATATTAATCTGGGACTTTATTTTTCACATTGACTGACTATTGAGGTTGAAGTTTCTGACCCTACATACTTGGCTTTCTCCAAGATTAATTTCCTTCATTTATATGTTTGCCTTTTATAATGACAACTTATAAATCACCATGATTCTAAGTACAAGGAATTATTATAACCCTTTAAGAGTTTGCACCATTGTTCAAAAAGCAACTCTGTGACAGTATATATTTGATATATTGAGACTGTTCTTGCCAAAAAGTCACAACAAAAGGTGAAGTGTTCATCTTAAAACAATTTATCACTCCAAGTACATATAAGGGAAGTATAATTTGTAAAACTACTTCTGGAGTGAATTGTAAGTTTATATTTTATTAACACTGCTTCAGTCTATGCTGGTGATATCTCCCCCAAATTTACTTTAACTCACCAAAATATATTTCGCTAAGTGGTATTCCTGCCAAGAATGCATAAATAAAAAAGGCATAAATTGAATTTATTTATGGGAAAGCAACAGGCAACCTCAAATTGAGAAACACTAAAATTAACTACCCTATGTATTTCTAAAATATCAAGGTCAAGAGGGCCACCTGGGTGGCTCAGTCATTAAGCATCTGCCTTCGGCTCGGGTCATGATCCCAGGGTCCTGGGATCCAGCCTCGCATCCGGCTCCCTGCTCCGCGGGAAGCCTGCTTCTCCCTCTCCCACTCCCCCTGCTTATGTTCCCTCTCTCGCTGTGTCTCTCTGTCAAATAAATAAATAAAATCTTTTTAAAAATAAAAAAATAGAAGTAAATAAAATATCAAGGTCAAGAGAGACAAAGGAAAGCTGAGACGCTGAAACAGATTAAAAGAAATCAAATGTAGTTTTGCGTTCGGTATCATTATACAAACTAGAGATTGGCAGTTTGTGCCGATGATGGTCTGTCTGCCTGCCTATCTGCCTGTCCGTCCATTTACACATATATTTTTTCACTGAAACATAATTTACATATAGTAGAGTACATAATCTTAAGTGCAGAGCTTGAGGAGATTTTTCCACGTTCATATTTATTGACTGAACATTCATATTAAGATAAAGAATATTTCCAGCACTGAGTAAGAGTTTCTTCTTTCTTTCTTTCTTTCTTTCTTTTAGTTGCTTTCACCCTAATGGCATATTACCATTCTAGAGTAATTTTGCCTCAAAGTAAGATCACATTGGCGCTGGTATGATGATGGCCCACTGGAGGGCAGGAAACGTTTGAAGCATAGCAGTTTGGGGTTCACAACAGAAGACACCGCTCACTGAGGTGCAGGGTGGGGGGGGGGGAAGAGGTGGGTTGGGACTCACTAGGGCGTTGCCTGTTAAAATGATGATGGTACTCACTACAAGATTTGCATCCCTGGGTGTCTCCAGCGCTCGGGCACCACTGGCACAGAAGTTACCTGTTTAGTGACCCAGCTACGGTCCACAATCACAAGGACAGTAAAAAGCACCAGAATTAGAAAGACCCGTGTTTTCCTCTTGTAGGATCCATACAGCGCCTCCACTGACAAGGCCTGAGGCTGTGGCCGCTAAAGAAATGTTGCTAGAATCCAGTTCAAGGATTACAAATCAAGGCAAAAAGAGGTGTAGTTGAACGGAGAGTTTAAAAAAATTGAAAACTGGCACATGCCACGCATACTAAGCATCCGACAAATTGCCTCAAGCTTTACCACGGAATGAAACAAGGATTGCAGAGAACCAAAAGAGAAAGGAAGCCCCAGTGTTGAAGCACTTTGAGTCACGGGGTAAGCCATGTTCGCTATCCTCACGTTACCGTATCAGCCAAAGCAATTCGCGTGGCCAAGCCTAGAGTCTGTGCGCTCCGGGACCACATAATATCACGGACAAATTAAAGCCACTGCGGCTACAACTATCTACTACATTGTTCTGCAGTAGATGACCCTTTGTGTTGTTTCCAGTTTCTTCCCCCATTATGAATAAAGCTGCTACAAACATTTTTATATCTGTTCCTGGTAGGCATAAGCACTCATTTCTGTTACATATATACACAGAGTGGAATTGCTGGATCATTGGATAAATACATTTAGCTTTAGTAGAAAATGCCTAAAATATTTTCAAGTAATTATAATAAATTTAGCCTCTCACCAACAACAATGAAAGTTCCAGTTGTTCTACATTCTCACTAATCCTTGAATTGTCAGTTGTTTTAATTTTAGTTGTTCTGGTATGAATGTAGTTTTTCTCTCTTTACGGTGTGAATTTGCATTTCCATGATGACAATGGTATTGGGCACCTTTCCATTTGGTCATTTGGATTCACACATCTGTGAAGTGTTTGAAAAGTCCTTCCATCACTTTTTAATATTTGGTTGTCTTACTGGTTTCATTTTCATTTCCAGGACTTTATTGTACATTTTGGATACTTGTTTTTTATTATATACCCATGGATTATAGATTTGCTCTTTCCAAATGGCCTGTCTTTTAACTCTATGTGTTTTTTTTTGAAAATCAGAAGGTCTTATTTTTAATGAAATACTATCTTCATTTTTCTTTTATGGTTACAGTTTTTGTATATTCTTTTTTTTTTTTTAAAGATTTTATTTATTTATTCATGAGAGATAGAGAGAGAGAGGCAGAGGCAGAGGGAGAAGCAGGCTCCCCGCGGAACAAGGAGCCCGATGCGGGACTCGATCCCAGGACCCTGGGATCATGACCTGAGCCGAAGGCAGACACTTAACCGACTGAGCCACCCAGGCGTCCCCAGTTTTTGTATATTCTTAAAGAAATACTCATAGATCCTAGCTTTATGAAGATAATCTTATTTTTCCTCTTATTTTAGAAGCTTTCTTGGTTTTATTTTTCACAACTAGTTCTATTATTCCCTCCTTTTGAATTGTGTATCATAGAAAATATGGGACAAGATTTTTTTTATAGATATCCGACTAACAGCACCATTTATTGATCAGACAATGTTGTATCTTAGCATTCTCTCAAAGGCAGACCCCATGGAGGAGCTCTTTTTTATTCTCTTCATTTTGTGTTAGGTAGAGTTTATACTAGCAATGGATATTCTTTTTTGTGTGTGCTTCTTTGCTAAAAGCATTACAAATTGCAGGAAGTACATGACAGGAGCGGCTAAGGCCCTGACGGTTTGGCCAGAATACCAGAAAAGGACACCCTTGGAAATCTGAGAGTGGAGAGAAGACATCAGAGGGGATAAAGATGGAGAAAGGCAACCATTTAGTAATCATTTTATATCATAGTATATCCCCAAGCTGCATGTGCATGAAAATGGCTGGAATAAGTATTTCAAAGATTTTTGAGAACTGAATTATGGTATATACCACAGCCTAGAGTAGCTCTTGTGTCCACAGAATCCAGGCTGGAACTTCAAGTGTAAACCCTACCAGGTGGATTGCCTTCTGAACAAAACACAATTATATCAACATTTTCTAGAGTGCCCTAGTCTCATCTTATAGTAATCAGAATGCCCATGATACAATCTAAGATTACCTGACATACACTGAACAAGGAAAATCTAAACAACTTTAATGGAAAATATAAATCAACAGACACGAACACCAAGATGACCCAAATGTTTGAATTATCAAAGTTTATAAAAACAGCTATAATTACCATGGTCTAAGAAGTAAGGACACAACCTGGAAAAGAATGAAATGATAGATATTCTCAGCAAAGAAATAGAAGTCAGAAAGAACAACTAAATGGAAATTCTAGAACTGTAAATATAATAACAGAGATAAAAATAAACTGGAATGAAGGAAGGGTTCAGTATAATACAGAGAACTTGAAGATTGATCAACAGAAACTTCTCATTCTGAACAAGAGAAAAAAAATAAAAATTTAAAAGGAACAGAACCTCAGTGATCCCAGGGAAATATCAAAAGGTCAATATTCATGTCTTTGGAGTACCAGAAAGTTAGGAAAAGGTGATTGGTGCAGGAAAATATTTGAGAAAATAGTGACAACTGTCCAAATTTAATGAGATATAAATATGATCACCCCAGAAGTGTAATGAACCCCAAACATATAAATCAAATAAAACTGCCTTCAGACACATAATATAGAGAGAATTATTTAAATTAATGTGAATTTCTCATCAGAAATGACAAGAGGCCAAAAGAAAGTAGTAAACCAAAAGAAAAAAACTGTCAACCCAGAATTCTTTGTTCAACAAAAATATCTTTCAGAAATGAATGAAGGAACATTAAGGGAATGTGACTTTTTAAAAAAAATGCCAAAAGAAGTTCTTCAAGTAAAAAAAGTGATAGAAAGGAATTTGGAACATCAGAAATGAAGAGCTTGGGCGCCTGGGTGGCTCAGTAGTTAAGCGTCTGCCTTCGGCTCAGATCATGATCCCAGTGTCTTGGGATCAAGCCCCGCATCGGGCTCCCTGCTCTGCAGGGAGCCTGCTTCTCCCTCTCCCTCTCCCTCTCCCTCTGCTTGTGTTCCTTCTCTCTCTGTCTCTCTGTCAAATAAATAAAAATTTAAAAATCTTTAAAAAAAAAAAAGAATATATCCACTTAAGAAAACAATTTGAAAACTGAAACTATACTTAAAAATACTGTATTTATAGAAGGAGAACATGAGTCTATCTTTTCCTTCACTCTTATCTGTTCTTAGCTGTGCTTTGGATGCCTATGTATGCCCAACAGAACCAAACAGGAAGGAGGGGAAAATGACCATGCATGTAAGTATACAGACTATTGCGATCTAACTGAAGGAAAATAAAGTTAGTATCTGTACGTAAAACATTTAGATATTAGAAACAAAAAAAGACTTCCCAAAATAGTTAAAAGTGTAATAGAAGATAGAACTGGAAATACACAGGAGAAAAGGGACTCAAAATAAGTATCAATATGAGAAAAATAAGGGATTTTAGTGCAGTCTGGTTCATACTGTGCCAAAAGGTTTTGTTTTTTTAACTTCACCAAGAAAAATAATCTTGATGAGACGACTTCACAAACTAAAATCCTCTGAAAGTAAAAATTAGTATTGTTATTACTATGCTCCTAAATTTAATTCTATTTTTATGTTTGTGTTTTTAAGTGGAAACTGTAGATGGGGAATAAAATTATTATATTGTTACATTGCAAATGTACTTAGGTTACAGTAACAAAATAGTATAATAGTCATTAAAACTCTAGCTTATAGTATTTCCTTATCTGAGAGAAAAAATACAAATTTCATATAGTACATTGAGAATGAATAAATGCTTCTTTTTATTCAAGGCTATGTTTTTGCTTTTTTAAAGACAAAACATTATTTTATTTAAAAACCAGGAAGCGTATCCCACTTGATTAGCAGGCAACTTTTAATATTTCTTCCTTCACATTTTAACTGAAATGCTTTGAATGAGGATTGAGAATAGATATTTGCTATCATTTATCACATTGGGCTCATAATGCCAATGCTCAGAACTCTGTTTTCTCATTTTTTTTTTAAATCTTCAATTAGGGTATGATGCCTACAAGTAATAGATAGTAAAAGTCTCATGATTTGAACAGCTAGACATGTTTTTTTTTTTATTATTATTATGTTATGTTAATCACCATATAGTACATCATTAGTTTTTGCTCATGGATTGGTAGACATGTTTAATTAAACCAAAGAAGAAATAATAGTTTTATATTTAGTTTGGCTGCTTTCCATTAAAGTAAATAACTTTATTAAAAGTATTAAAATCTAAATTTAAATACTATAAACTAATTAGTCCATCAATCATAAGATTATAGATGCAATTAATACATCCATTATTAATGCAATAGCAATCAAAGTTCATTCAAATGTTTTAGATGACATTTGGACTGTTTTTCACCTTTATAAGAGGCAGATAATATTATATACTTTTTTCCCAGATAATTATAAAGGTTGTCACTGGTGTCAACCCACCAGAAGTCTTAGCAACTCCCATACTGAGCCTTGTTAGTGTCTGTGGCTAATGTGTTACATTTCCCCATTTTCTGACCAACTGGTTCTAACCAAGAACAAAAATCAATGCTAACACTAGCACCTTCAACCCTGCATAGCAGAAAGAATGGACTAGATTTTAAATTCACTACTTTTGAGGGGAACCTGGGTAGCTCAGTTGGTTAAGCATCTGCCTATGCTCAGGTCATGATCCCAGGGTCCTGGATCGAGTCCTGCATCAGGCTCCCTGCTCAGTGGGGAGTGTGCTTCTCTCCCTCTGCCACTCCCCCTGCTTGTGATCTCTCTAATAAAATCTTAAAAAAAAAAAAGATTTAAAAAAATAATTTCACTACTTTTGAAACATTTCTTGTCACTATCCTATTTTTCTCTGATTTTACCTAGCCCTGAGAGTTACATTTCTATCCAAATTATCTTAAGTGATTTTGGGCTTATATCTATCAGAATGTCCACATGTTTCAGCTAAAAGTATAAAACAAGAAAAAAATAAAAATCTAATAGGGATTTTTCACACTAGTTTGCCAAAATGTGTCTTTCAGGGACATATTACTTATGTTGTTAAAAAGGAAAAATTATTTATGGTTCCTTGTCTTTGTAGAACATCCTGTTGTTTCTTGCTGAGGCTATTCTTTCTTTCACCTTCATGTCAAATAGAGAAAGGCAAAAAAAACCCCACAATTATACAGCAAGTGAACCTTAAACATATCAGACCTATTCATGAATGCTTTCTTCCAGCTACCAAGTGTCTTTTTTACTGAGTAAAAAGTTAGTATTTTGACCTAATTACTGATGGCAGTAATGGTTACCATTAGCCTATTTTTAATATTTAAAAATATCACACAAAAATTGTTTTGTTTTGTTTTGTTTTGGGGGGGGAAGGAGAGGGAGAGAGAGTGAGTGACAGAAAGAGGGAGAGAGAATCTTAAACAGGCTCCACACCCAGTGCAGAGCTTGATCTCACAACCCTGAGATCATGATCTGAGCTGAAATCAAGAGTTGGATACTTAACCGACTAAGCCACCAGGCACCCCCCACAATTGTGCTTTTATTACTAATATGGTTGTGGTTGGCAGATATTTAAAATAATTACATTTTCAACATTTCTTTTTTCTTCAGGGAAGTCTCTAGTATTCTTCCAGCTTATAATCAAATATGACTATGTATCAGTGTGCTTATATTGGGTTTTTCCATTTAGAGTTAAAAACATCAAGTTTTAAGCAAACCAAAAGAAAAATTATACAAAGTTCTAAATTTTTATCCTTATATAACAATAATATATTACTATACGTGCCATATTTAGAGCTTTTATTTAAAGATGATTGCATAGACTCAGTCCTCTTCATATGGCTCCTCCTCTCCTCCAACATAAACAACAGTATCGCAAGCATTATTTGATAGCAAATATCCTTATTATGCATTAAATATAAGAAAATCATAAGATTTTAGATTTTGAGGAAAGTGTAGAGAACACGAAGTCTCATAGTTCTTGATATTTTTTTGGCTAATATATTCCTTTATGAATCTGATTAATCTTCTGGACCCACTCTATAGAGCAATGCAAATATGGACATTCTTTTAGCTGGTATTAATTAACTGATATTATATACCAGGGACTCTACTGGGCACTGGTGAACAAACAAATACAAACTGTCCTAGTGAAATTTATAATCTGCGAGAAGTACATTAATCAAATAATCACACACATGTAATTTTACAAACAGATAAGTACTCTCAACTAAACATTACAAGAAGCTTCGATGTCTGTTAAATCTGTCCAGTGCAATATTAATACCTGTAAACAATTAGTAATTTTGTGAAAATCCAGGCAGAGGGGGGGCTTATGATTGTGTCCTCCCAAAAGCCATGTTTAAAGTACCAGTAGAAGTACCAAATAGAAGTACTTTGAGGTAAGACCTTTGGGAAATAATTAGGCGATAATGATGGAAATCCTCATGAATGGGATTAATGCCTTTATAGAGACATGAGAGAAATGATCTCTTACTCTCTACCCTATGAGGACATAATAAGATCACTATCTACAGACCAGGAGGAGGGCTCTCATCTGACATCGAATCTGCTGGCACCTTGAACTTGCACTTCCCAGCCTCAGAACTGTGAGAAATATAAATGTTTGTTGTTTAAGTCATCCAATCTGTGGTATTTAGTTATGGCAGACTGAGACAGGTGGCTAATAATAAGTTAATAAGGGGAAGAGGCATTGTAAAACCTTTCAGGCAAAATCTGTAGAAGCACTAAGGTAATAGAAAGCATGAAAAAGCAAGAAATGAAAGAAGAAGTTCAGTGTGATGGAAATGCTGACCTCAAAGAGAAAACTACACGAAGAGAGGTTTGAAGGTGTGCGTGTGGGTTGCTGCTAAAGAACTTAAGTCCTTAAAAGCCATTTAAAAAATCTTCAGCTTCATTTTGATTATAATGGGAAGTCATTTTTTTTTTATGTTTAGAGATGTGAAATGATCGATTTAATGTTAAAATACCACTGTGGCAAGAAGAGTTTAAAATGTTAAGAGGAGACAATCACACTTGTGCAAAAGTTTTTATATTCCTTCCCACCCCAAACTCTGTTACAAACTCTTGTCTTTTTACAGGTCTCATTTATAGATGAGGAAACTAAAGGAATAGCAATGAGTGAGGACAGGACTGTTGCTTGCTGAGGCTAAGCAGGAAGAAGAGGCTAATTAGGAAGAGCTTTGTATAGCAGGAAAAGGGGTTTGAGATTTATTCACAAAGGAAAAGAAAAGTACAGAGTGACTTAAAATTGGTGAGTCAGTCAAACCTTCACCACGCTTACTCAATATTTTCATTTGGTGCTTATGTAACAGACACTATGCTAGATTACAGAACATAATTGTGACTAAGATAGGCAAAGATTATAAAAATAACCAGAATGCAGAAAGATCAGTCTGTCATCAACATGAATAATTAATTTTATTTCAATACTCCAGATGAATGGATGTCTGATGGCTCAGTCAGTTAAGCGTCTGCCTTCAGCTCAAGTCATGATCCCAGGGTGCTGGGATTGAGCCCCACATCAGGCTCCTTGCTCAGCGCCTCCCTCTCCCTCTGCCCCTCTCCCCAACTCATGCTCACAGGCTCGCGCTCTCTCTCTCAAATAAATATAATCCTAAAAAAAATAAAAAACAAAACATTGCATTTGAAATGTCTATGGAGCACATAAGTGAAGATATAGAGGTAGTAGTTAGAAATGTTGGTTAAAAATTCAGTAAAGATATGGATAAAAATCAAGAATGTTAAAGATATTATGTAATGTGGGCACCTGGGTGGCTCAGTTGGTTAAGCGACTGCCTTCGGCTCAGGTCATGACCCTGGAGTCCCTGGATCGAGTCCCGCATCAAGCTCCCTGCTCGGCAGGGAGTCTGCTTCTCACTCTGACCGTAACCCCTCTCATGTGCTCTCTCTCATTCTCTCTCTCTCAAATAAATAAATAAAATCTTTAAAAAAATAAAAAATATATGTAATGAGATGCAAATCTAAGACAGAGGGAAAAGAACCAATATTTATGTGTTGCTCAGAGTGCTGACAATCTCATACTGTCTCAATCCCATAAACCGGAATTTTGAAGACAGTTTTATGTTACAACAGGCAGGAAGTGTTGAGGCACTGGGAGAATCACGATAGTGGTAAGCTCTTCCAATTGCTAGTCCTAAATGGCTAAGGGTTACAGGTGAGCGGGTAGTACTACAGCCATTGAAACACAGGTGCCTGATTGGTCGTGCACTGAATAGAGGGAGGGTCCCCTGCAGGGAGCCTGGATGATGCAGGTTACAGCCTTCAGGTCAGCACAGCGGGCAAGGGCAGGGCAGGGGACAGTGAACAGGTTGAGTAGGAACCAACCTGACAATTCCCAGGTTGAGACTAGAACGCTCATATTTAAAAACTGATAAAGGGTTAAAAGAATGAGAATCACTAACTATTGAGGTAAAAGAAGTAACAAAAGAAAGTCTTTGGCAATAAGTGGAAGGTAACTTTTAAGCGGAAGGGGGTAAGAAGGAGTGCCAAATGCTTTTGAAAAGGAGTCAAATAAGAGAAGAGTTGCTTATATAAAAAGAAGAGGCTGGGGATAGGGGAATACTGGAAGTAGTTCAAAGCTAAACTAGGCAAGAGTTAAAGTGGAGAGTTTAGGATACATTCAAGAGGTTTTTCTTGGTTAGAATCTGCAAGACTTGGTAACAATTTGAATATATAAGAAAAAGGTGACAAGAAGTGGAATATATCTCTTACGATTTTAACTCAGAAATATAACAAAATAAGAAACACTGAAAGAAGAAGGTTACGAGGGGAAATATAATTTCCTCTGTATTTCATTTTTAAATACACATTACACTTATTGAATATGCAACATGTTCATTGGCGTTGCAAGTGAGCAAAGGAAAATGAGACCAAAATGCAATGGACTGGACTATGTTCAATGACAGACAGTAGAGTGTCATTATTATATTGTTTAATATTTGGAAAATACAGCCACCTGTTTGTAATTAGTTGAATTTACCATAAACCACTGAGAAAAAGAAAAGTACCCCTGGTAACCAGGTGCTGGCCTGGCAATGTTAGCTAAGCCTTGTTGCTGGCCTGACATTCATGACTAGGCCATGGTATTCTTCTGATGAACATAAATAATTTTATATTAGACAATGCTCATCTGTGGCCCTGATGGGTTAAGATAAAACCAAGACCAGTACATAATTGTGTCTGAGCACAAATCAAATATGATCATTGTCTAAGCCACAGAAAGGACCAAAATCCCCCCTATCCTGCTAATATGACTGCTACTTTTTTCTCAATTACTGCTTTAGCCTAGGGTACACTTCACTGTAGATAAGATCTATTAAGATACCCAATCAAAGAATTAGCCCTGCCTCTAGAACAAAGTGCAGCTTCCTTAAACCTACCCTAAAAATCACCTAACAAAAGCCCCAATCCTACAAGTCCCTTATAACACCTTCTTCATGAGGGGTCTCACAGACCCTCAAGAGGCATTCCTCTGCTGCAAGGAGTATTGTCGAGTGGTACCACTGGTGGTCTTTTACTAGAAAAAACTGGCAAAACTTTAATACCCTTCATGTCTCCCAGTCCTAACCCCAAACCACTCCCCAACACAGACACACAGACACACACACACACAGACACACAGACACACACACACACACACACACACAAAGTAAGAGTAAAAATGCAATGTTCTGGGGGAAATGAGACACAGGGAAAATGTCATAATAGAATTTTGGTTTCATCAGTTGAAAACAAAAATGAGAAGTCTGGATCTTTTCAAAACTCCTTCAAGCAATTCTACACTTTTTTCTTCTTTCTTTCTTTCCTTTTTTTTTTTTTTTTAAAGCCTGGGGTTTCAGATATTGATCAAACTCATAATAATGCAAGGTATTTATTCTTCATACATACTGGATCACTATTAGATATGTATTCAGTGTATTCAGTGTCTAGAAATGTGATTACCTACACTATGACAATCAAGTTATCTTTATAAATCATTATAAACCTTTTCAATTTGCACTCAATGGTCTTGGTAATCAGTGAAATCCAAGTAGCAGATCTGATTGGGTTATCTCATCAGATAAAACAGAAATATTCTCTCTCTCCCTCTCTCTCAATTTATTCTTCTTGGACCCCCAGGCTGCCTTTCTTTGTAGGCAGTCTCCAACATGCCGCATCCTACCATTTCCGCAAGGGAACAAGGATGTTCAGTAGCTCTTCCCACTTTCGCGTCGAGCTGGTGAGGGGACGTGTTATGTAGATGGATCTGTCCTGGTCCGCGGTCAGTCCCTCGTTTCCCGTTTGCCCACTGACAGGTTTTATGAAGGACACTAAGTGCACAGTTGCCACCTCGTTTAGGAGTTCATCCTGTAACATGGTACCGTGCGCCTTTCCCAGTTTGAGCTTGTTTGCTGCAGTTTCCTTCTCTGCCAGGAAAGCTGAAGATTATTTTATGGCTGTGCGAATGACTGCCTCACACTTGGTACCGTCCATACAGTCCCTTGGTGCCTCATCTAGCTTCTTGAATTATACTTTCCAGTGGTTTTCGTCCACAGACGTCCACAGACGTCTTCCTGTGCCGTTAGCATTTTGCCATCTGCTGTCCTGGTGCTACTGCAGTCTCTGGGTAAAATTCAATGTTTATAAATCCCTTTGTAGTGTTTCTATTTACCTCTTGTTTTCAGTATTTTTTTAGGACACTGATTTTTTTTTTTCATCTCTCATACTTGGGTTTAAATTTTTCCCCAAGCATTTTCTGGCATTTCAGAGGACAGAAATAATTCTGTTAACTGCATCATGCTTACATATGTAGCCAATGCTCTAAGGAACGATGTTCAAAAGTACTACAAATATTTATTGAAAGGAAAGTGATAGCTGGTTTTTATCCACTGGCCTTAAAAGTTCATCGGTTTCCTAAAATTTTATATACTCAGCTCATAAGTAAGCTCTAGGCATCTAAGTTGCCATGGTTTCAGATTTTTTTTTTTTAATGCTTTATTTTTCAAATCTTGAATTCATCCCAGGCTACACTGACCGTTTTCCTTGTTGCTGTTGTTTTTATTTAGAATGATGTTCAATGAACATATACTATCAATATCCTCTACATTTTGAAGTATTTAATCATTAAACTACTACCAAAGGAACATAAACGTCTACAAATCTTTGAAAGTAATTATCACTTTATTTACAGTTTTTTCCTCTCCTACTATCACCGCTGACAGCTCCCTGGAACATATTTAGACATGCCTGTCAGTGTCATCAGAAAAATCTATTGCTTCAAAATTGGACAAAAATATATTTCTGCTCCTGACAAGATGAATTTATATGCTACCCTTCCCCACATCAGACTTACACAAAATAAATGTCTTCGTGATTTTTATTACCATCACCTTTACGTATTCTTCTTTTTTCAAGGAGAGGAACCGGTTGTGATGGAAAATTCACAGTCATAAATAAAAGTGATGTGGTGACACATGTTACCAAGTGTCGTAGAAGTAGTTCACAGAACCCAAGGGAAACTTTCTAAAAGCTCTAAAAATTGCAAGTGATGACAAAACCATCTGGATGAAAACGATCAGATAGTCACTATAAACGAATTTTGTCGTTGCTACAGAAAAGCACTAATTCATGAGAACTGTTCAATTGACCTCACATTCTCCATTTTTCCAAAATTAGAATTTCCTGTTCATCCTGCTTATTAGCAATACTTACTGGACTATTTGTTCTTGCTTAAATATATACAAAAAATAGGGATTCGGAAGGGATATACCTGAGTCATTTAGAGGTACCATACCTTGTGTTAGTACAGTTATCCCTGTCAAAGACCTGAAAACAAAACAAATACAACAAACAAACAAAAAAAAAAACCTAGAGGTTGACCAAGGCTGACAAGTCACTCTCTCTTCTCTGTCTTCATATACCTTCAGTTTCAGTTATAGTCGAATCAAAGTTCAGACAATATAAAATGTTTTTGTGTGATTTTGTCTTCTAATTGGCTGCATTAATATTAGCATCTTTAAATAAGACAGCTAAAGCTAGTATCATCGTTAGAAAAGTTAAACAGGATTAGATCTCATTAAGCACCAAGAGCTTTAAGCATTCTTGTACTAAAACAACCTGGTAAATTCACAGATACCAAGACATCATTCCTCTTTGCATCAAGTAAACTTCCTTCAGGTTCTCAATTTTATTTTTCTCAGTGCTCCCTTGCCCCCAACAGTCATATGCTTTTGTGAAATGTCTGAGGCTATAGGTTTTAGAAATAGCAGTTCAAATGTAACTAAACCAAATGGGTGCAGTCAAAACAAGTCATTATCATAGAGTTTAATTCCCAAATAATACTGAAAATAATACTGCATATCATAACATGGATGCTAGGAACATGGGCACAATGTCAATTACCAAATTTTAGTTAAGGATGGAAATAGTCCTTAATGAATTGAAAGTTTAGGTGGAACAAATGTTCAGTTTATACTGAACACACCTCTAAAAGTTTAGGAAAATAAGAAAGTAATTTAGTGTGTCCATCTGATAATTAAAAGCAATAAAACCACTATCTATTGGAAACACTGTATTGGTTGTTTTTAATATGGTCTATTCATGCTAGACTATGTACACATGAAAAGGCTTCAGATCTAAGTGCTGGTACAGAGCAGACTGCAGACTACACCATTTTGATTAGTTCCTTAATAGTTGGGAGCAAACCAAATAGCATGTTTTATTAAGTGATGTGTCTCATTCACTCTTTTTTCATAGGTGATTTCTTTTGGTAACTGTTATCTAAAATACATGTTTAGCCTATACTGTTGAAACATTTCTTTTTTTTTTTTTAAGATTTTATTTATTTATTTGTCAGAGAGAGAGACAGCGAGAGAGGGAACACAGCAGGAGGAGAGGGAGAGGGAGAAGCCGACTCCCCGCTGAGCAGGGAGCTCGATGCGGGGCTCGATCCCAGGACCCTGGGATCACGACCTGAGCCGAAGGCAGACGCTTAACGACTGAGCCACCCAGGCGCCCCTGTTGAAACATTTCAAAAGCAAAATGCCAATACCCATACTCCTAGTTGGAAACTTGAAAGTTATTTGCAAATGATATTACATGTAAAGGGCTGGTATCCAAGATCTATAAAGAACTTCTCAAACTCAACACCCAAAAAAACAAATAATCCAGTCAATAAATGCGCAGAACACATGATCAGACACTTCTCCAAAGAACACATACAAATGGCTAACAGACACATGAAAAAATGTTCAACATCACTAGCCATCAGGGAAATACAAACCAAAACCACAATGAGATACCACCTTACACCGGTTAGAATGGCTAAAATCAACAAGACAGGAAACAACAAATGTTGGCGAGGATGTGGAGAAAGGGGAACCCTCTTACACTGTTGGTGGGAATGCAAGCTGGTACAGCCACTCTGGAAAACAGTATGGAGGTTCCTCAAGACATTAAAAATAGAGCTACCCTATGACCCAGCAATTGCACTACTAGGTATTTTCCCCAAAGATACAGATGTAGTGAAAAGAAGGGGCACCTGCACCCCAATGTTCATAGCGGCAATGTCCTCAATAGCCAAACTGTGAAAGGAGCGGAGATGTTCTTCAACAGACAAATGGATAAAGAAGATGTGGTTCATATGCACAATGGAATATTACTCATCAGAAAGGATGAATACCCACCATTTGCACTAACATGGATGGAACTGGAAGGTATTATGTTAAGTGAAATAAGTCAAGCAGAGAAAGACAATTATCATATGGTTTCACTCATATGTGGAACATAGGAATAGCACAGAGGACCACAGGGGGAGGGAGGGAAAACTGAATGGGAAGAAATCAGAGACGGAGACAAACTATGAGAGACTCTGGACTCCAGGAACCAAACTGAGAGTTACAGAAGGGAGGGGGTATGGGGTGGGTAACTGGGTGATGGGTATTAAGGAGGGCATGTGTGGTGATAAGCACTGGGTGTTATACACAACTAATGAACCACTGAACACTACATCTAAAACTAATGATGTACTATATGTTGGCTAATTGAACATAATAAAAAAAGTTATTGGCATGTTTTTATCTCCATTACTTCTCACATTTAACCATCTTTTCTTTTTAAAATTCTATCTCCCCAAATGCAGTAAAAGGCTAACTGTTCTTTATTTCCATTGCCATCCTCTCTCTTTAAGATCTCATTACATTTCCCTCCCAGGAGTTTTGTGAACACATTGCCTCTTGGACTCCTCTAAACTGCAGATTTGCCATCCCTTAGTTTAACACGTCCAATTGAAAAATAATAAATGAATAGAAATCCTTAAATTATGAGATCATTCACTGTCTAGTCTTGATCTGTATTTTCTTGCTCCTTCTCTCTCCACATTCCCAAATACAACCTGTAATTTTGCAACTTATGTTCTACATAACGGTATTCCCAGATGTCTCCCACTCACATCTGTATGTTTACATAATGCAATTGTTATCCTGCTTTTCTCTTTCCTTTTCTCTGATACATGTCTTATCTCTTATTTGTTTAGATATTCCTAGGGGCCTAAAGATGTAATTTCATAGCAAATATCTAAACAACTCAATATATCCTTGACACAGTTGCTTATTTTTTAGCTTTACTATTTGCACAGTGGGGAAATATCTCTGTATGGAAATACTTATCAGCAAAGTAAACCTTCTTTCTCTGATTTTTCATCTTAAAGGTAAAATCATCCTACCGTTACCATTAAACTCTTCACCTCATGTATAAACATGCTGTTAATTCCAAACAGCGTGTTTCAAGTAGGTTAGTTCATAGTTGTGAGATGGTTGCACATTTTCAGTATTTCTAAAGATTAAGTTCCACACTGAATTGTTTTAACCCACTGCAGAAAACATTAAACTGTTTAATTCATTACTGGAACACTTTTGTTACAGTAATAACAGTTTAACACCCTGCAGTGGCAATTCTGGAAGGAAAATTAAATATATATTTGTGTTAGCCTAGGTGATTTATATGTTAAATGATACAATCTTGGTATAGAGGATATTGTTCTTCAGACAGATGGATATGCTTTCAAGTAATTAGTTTAAATGCATCCAATCAATACAGGACACTGTTAGGTTAATTTCCTATTTTTCCATTTAATCGATTGAGGTATTTTCAGAACATTTTTCCCATGAAATTTTAGTGTAAACTATACCAGTATGAACCACAAACAGAATGCATGAAGGCAATAGAAAGGTTCCCATCCATTCTAACTTTACAAGATCAAACCTGCAAGGAAAAAATCCTAAAGATACAATATCAGTGAAAAGTAGCTATACCAATAAAACCAGAAATGGAACATATGCCCTCATTTTATCTGTCATGAATTTAAAAAAAAAAGTCTTTGTGTATGATTTTAACTGTATGGTTTCATTTAATGCTTTAGGGTGTCAGAAGTTAATTTAAATTGAAATCTATCTGTGTATTTATCGCTATATATCTATACATCTATATAAACTAAATACTAAAATCTACATCTAAATTATAACTGAATCTCCTGATTTTTAAAATCATGATGCTTAGAACATATTCTAAAACTTAATTTTTTTAATCACATGGCAAGAATAAAGCTTCATTGTGATGGGAAATTAAGATATATCTTATTTGTAAAATGATCAAACCCTACAAGGTATATCTGCCCATACCCTTCTAAGTTAGGCTTGTTTGATTGGCTGTAGAAATTTATCATAATTTAAAAAAATTACATTCCTTAGTTCACAGCCTGGGCTGTGGGCACATTATGTATTTGTACTTAATTTATGTGAATTTCCAGGGAGGAAAATTTGTTATTCATCTGTGAGTTAATATAAATGTTGTTCTTTAAGTGAATGTCTTGCCTTGGGAGAACAGAATCAAGAGAATCAATGTACTCCTTACACAGTTACCTGTATTCTAACACTAGATCCATTTGTTGGGCTATGGAATGGTACAGAATCATTCCTTAATATTCTACTTGTGATAATCTAAAATTGTAAGATAGGAAGACTAACTTCTAAGACAACTTATAAGATAGAGGACTAAGTTTACAAACTGCACGCACCAAGACAAGCGGCACACAAATAACTTTATCATAGATACTGCAGTCCTAATTTGTTTCTTCCACCTTGTTTCCAGTTCTCATTTGGAAGTTTTGCTAAAAGTCTGACATTAATCATTTCAGACCTCCATTCATCTATCTAGCTACTACCTATGCATCCACATATCATAGATAATTAAAGATCAAATAATGTGTATGTTTTCTCTCATATAGATCTGTTTGAGAAGTCGATTTTTTTTTTCCAGAGTTGTGTACTTAGAAAAAAACGAATTAGGTGGGTAGGGGTAATGGGGTAACTGGGTGACGGGCATTAAGGAGGACACGTGATGTGATGAGCACTGGGTGTTATATGTAACTGAAGAATTATTGAACTCTACCTCTGAAACTAATGATGTACTAATGTTGGCTAATTGCATTTAAATTTAAAAAAAATGAGTTAGGTAAGTCTCAGTTTTTATGCTACCATTTTTAAATAGTTTTGTACAGGTATCTCAACTACTAGTAACTGAGTGCCCCTCTAAACTGAACACAACCTTGATATGAAATGATTCCATAAGAAAATGGCAAACTTCTCTCTTTGCCCAGAATATGCAAATGATCAAATCAAATTTCAAGTTATCAGCTTAAACTGCAGCAATTAAACACATTGTCGGTAATGTAAGAAAACAATTTTATCATTGGCTTATCAATTATCAGAAAAGATGGTTATTGCTACCACCTCCTTAACTCTTAAACAAGGTCAATGATGGGATTGTTAACTGGGCCCCAAGTTAAAACTTCTCTTTATCAGAGTTTGTCCTCAGGGTCTATTTTGCATTAGGCTTTTACCATTTAATAACCATAGTTGGGGACATTATAAAGAAAAGCAGCCATTGGTGGGAGAACTAAAATAATCCATTTTAAGCTTTGAGGTTCTTACATTCTCCATCAATTTAATTTTTTAATCTCCTATTTCATATGTAGACAAAGTCATAGATTACACAGGCAACTACTGAAATATCTATATATGAGGCTATTCACATAATAAAGAAATTACATGTTCCTATCTCCTTTCTTACACTCCAAAATTCAGTCTCTCAGAAGTATATCCTAAGTTTAATTAAATTGTAAATTTGAAATCCCCAACGAATCAAAAATCTTCTCATCCAAGCTGAAGATTTTATGAGTTTCAAAAATGAACATATTTTCAATTAGATTCAATAATATGTTATTTTTTTCCTATTGGCAAGTATCCAGAATATATGCATTTCCCATTATACATGCATGACTCATAGGAGAGGAAGCAAATTTAATGGAATTGATGTCTTTTTAATGGCTGTGTGGATCCCATAGGATTTCCCTGTTATGTAAGCAAATGGGTAGATGAGTGATTAAATGGGAATTTGGGGGTAACACTGTGCTGCTCAATACAGGACTGTTGATAGTGATGATAATAAAATAGAGAAAATCTAAATCCTTGTAAAAATAAAGAGATGATAAAAAATGCTATTGTTAAGAGTATGAGAAAACAGGCACTATTATACTCTTGATGGGAATTTCAACTGGTACAATTTTTGGACCAAGGGTGGATAATATTTAAAAAGTGAAAATAAACAATAGAAATACTCTTTGACTCAGAAATTTCTCTTCCAGAAATATATTTTAAGATATATTAGCACAAGTACAAAGAGAAATTATTGCAGTATTTTCTGTAATAGCAAAATCTCAGAAACAGGCTGACATCTACCATAGTGCACAGTTGATAGAAAATTAACTCTTAGCTCAGACGTTCCTAAGTAGGGGCTCCACATCAAATCAATCAATGGGAGAATGTTTTAATACACTGAGATACATCATTATGTAACCACAACATAACACTGTATTAAGAGACACCTAGGGGCACCTGGGTGGCTCAGTCGTTAAGCGTCTGCCTTCAGCTCAGGTCATGATCCCGGGGTCCTGGGATCGAGCCCCACATCAGGCTCCCTGCTGGGCGGGAAGCCTGCTTCTCCCTCTCCCACTCCCCCTGTTTGTGTTCCTTCTCTCACTGTGTCTCTGTCAAATAAATAAAATCTTTTAAAAAAAGAGAGAGAGAGACATCTACATTGTGCTAATTTTATGAGATCACCAAAAGTACATTATAAAGAAAAAGAAAGGTGAATAACAGTCTTTCCCTTTTAAACAAGAGGGGGCATATGCACTGAATCCCTCCCTTTCCTTTTTCCTCCCCTCCTTTCCTCCCCTTCCCTCCTCTCCCTTTCATTTTCTCTAGAAACTATTAACTTCCAAGTTGACTGTAGGGAGTGAGTATGGGTTGGTGGGTAGGAAAAAGAATATTTCCATTGTTTTATTTTTTTTATCATATGTTTTTATTATTTTTAGTAAGATTATTTTATAATGAAACAGAATTCTGGCAGTCAGCTTTCTCGTAATTTCCTAGGATTTTACCAACTCTTCAGACCATACAATCTATATCTCACAGAGTACAGTGACCCAAGAATGCTGATCAGTCTAATCCCACATCATTCCTTCTTTCTCCCCGGCTCAGCACAATGATATTCTCTACTGAGGACCAGTATGTAGGAATCAGGAGATTAATAAAAAGTTCTCTTAAAGTCATGGTTCCTGGAAAACTGAGACCAAATTCTACAGATTGATACTTAACTATGGGTTCATATTAGAAACACCAGTAGGACATTTTAGAGATAGATATTCATTGGCTTCATCTCTGGAAACTCTGGTTCAGGATGCCTGGGGAAAGCCCAGGTGTCTGTATATTAAAGCTCCATTTCTTTTCTTTCTTTTTTTTTTAAGATTTTATTTATTTATTAGAGAGCGAGAGAGAGAGAGAGAGAGAGAAACAGCATGAGGGGGAGAGGGTCAGAGGGAGAAGCAGGCTCCCCGCTGAGCGGGGAGCCCGATGTGGGACTCTATCCCAGCACTCTGGGATCATGACCTGAGCCGAAGGCAGTCGCTTAACCAACTGAGCCACCCAGGCACCCCTAAAGCTCCATTTCTGATTCTAATCTACAGTCTTGATTTCTATAATGAATAAAATAGAGTTTTAACATTTTGTGGACTATTTATGTACATTGTAACTCTTCAAAATGTCATACCATCTCCTCTAAACACACACACACACACACACACACACACACACACGGGAAGTACTGAAGATGACACAGAGGTGTGGCAGCACTTAAGGCCAGGCTTTTCTTTCTTTGTGCTACCCTTCTGGTTCTACTCTGGAGCCCACTGCTATGTGAAAGGAAATCCTTTTTTTTTTCCCCTGTCGGTCAGTCATGCTAGTCAAGCTAAATCCCCACCATCTATATCTGGGAAGGTAGCACACTAAATTTGTATCAGGATCTCAGTTAATGTCATATTCCTACTAATACTTTTAATATGAAGACAACAAAAGGAATCATTAATTTCTACAATTTCCAAACTGCACGTCAGAAACGGTGCACCTTGTAAGAGTTTCAGTTAGTCAGCACCATTAACACAAAGTATGTAAGATAAGATTTGCTTTCGGCTGTGGTGTGGCCAATGTCAGGAGACAAAATGAGGTAACAGTAGCAGAAAGACAGTATGCGAGATGTGGTAGCTCTCTCGATTTTGTTAAGATACACCACAGATGAGGATAAGAATGGCAGATCTTTAGCGAGGTCAGTTACAGGCTCTTATCGTCAAGGAGTATTCCCAGTTGGGCAGCACATGCCCATAGTGATGGTATTTTTGATACACTCCCTCCTTAGAGGAGGTTAGAAACCTCCTAGAGACTCTAGGATTCAGTGCTCTTCCTGCTAGGTGAGAGTGTTAGAGCAATGTTTCTGTATTTGAGCAGGTGGGTATGAATGGATAAATCTGTTTGAAGAGCAAGTGAGTCTATGAGCAAAGCAAATAATGACAGAAAGGGAAAACTCTTCATAGGGAGTCCTGTCGAGCATTACTGAAACCTCTTGGTACAACAATTGCATTTCATTATGAGATTTCTCCCTCACTGGGATATAGCCCTCTAGGTAATACATGAAGGCATGGCATTTTAAGGGAAATATTTTAGCCTTTTATTTAAAATATATATAATGATGATAGTGTATTATATTTTTGTGGTTCTCAGTATGTTTAATAGTCACATTTATTATCACCCTGAATTCCCAAAAAGTTTTTTTTTTTTTATTTATTTATTTGAGACAGAGAGAATGAGATACAGAGAGCATGAGAGGGAGGAGGGTCAGAGGGAGAAGCAGACTCCCTGCCGAGCAGGGAGCCCGATGCGGGACTCGATCCAGGGACTCCAGGATCATGACCTGAGCCGAAGGCAGTCGCTTAACCAACTGAGCCACCCAGGCGCCCCAAAAAGTTTTTTTTTAAAGATTTTATTTATTTATTCATGAGAGACAGAGAGAGAGAGGCAGAGGGAGAACCAGGCTCCCAAGGAGCAGAGAGTCCGATGCGGGACTCGATCCCAGGACCCTGGGATCATGACCTGAGCCGAAGGCAGACGCTTAACCATCTGAGCCACCCAGGCGCCCTCCCAAAAAGTATTTTAACAACCAAGTATTCTCATTACCTCCATTTTATAGATGAGTGTGGTTCAAGGAAATCAACTAACTTGCTTAAACTGAAATGGTATCAACTGGTATACCCATTTTTTCCCTACCCCTAAGTTCAGTGTGCTTCTGGCACAGCACATCTGCCTCCCATTTTCAATAATGAGTAAGTAGTATTTGATTTTGAGATTCTATGAATAGTAGGTAATTTTTATTGCTTGTCAAAGCTTTCTGGCCTTGTTACTTCATTCAATCAAAGTTTAATAATGTGACCTCCTTGAGGTATACTATTAGAAAATAAAATTAATTAGTTGAAGCCCAGTGGTGCAGATAACCTAACTACTGAAACAACTAGTTCTCCATTAAGACATGGACTCTATACAGGGCGAATTTTGAAGCACAGATTTCCTTTGTTGTTGTTGTTGTTTTCCTAGTGGGAAAATAATTCACGTTCTTTTAATAGACAACTGCATAAGAAATTTATTTTTAAATACACTCTTTAAAGGTTAAATTGATGGTAAGATGGTTTTCTAAACTAATACACCAGAGGAATCTTCAAGACTGGGGACAGCTGTCTGTTCTTTCGGATCACACTTCCGACAGTGCTATCTCCAAGACATGCTGGCAAGAAACAGGAAATCAGTTTCAGCCAAATTCCCACATTTCAGAGTCTTGCTGATGAGAGCAGAAAAATAGTCTCTCAACAAGAAGGTGTGGGTGGGTGATCAAGCCCATGTATACACTACATCACAAACTCACACTTGTCTAATTCTAGAGAAGGAATATTTTTATGTCTAGTTTTTGTGTTTTAGATAAATACCAACTATTTCAGAAGCGAGTGCCTCAAGAATGGAAACAAGTTTACTAAACAGTGAGTTGTGATTTGAAAATTCAGCAATCACATTAAAAACTTTCCTAAGCTCAACTGGTCTTTAGAACTACAGAGCAAGGAAGCAAAAAAGGACATATGTTTTAAATTTAAGGACTTACACATTTTGTGCATTTCAAACATATGTTTCAGAGTATTTTGTAAGTCCTAAAATGTCTTAGTTCAATAAAAAGCCCTAACCAATGATACTCATGATATATATATATATATATAGACAAAAATGGACTTCGCATATTAATGTCTCAAATTTGATCTAAATACAAATAATTTAAATTATGCTATATATTATCATTGGTATGTGTACTCTGAAGGACTATCATTTGGTTTTCTCAGTTCAAACTATGATAAATACAATGTTCCCAATGGTGTTGCAAACCTATAAAACATTTTGAGGTACATTCACACACTATGCTTTCTTATTAGCCACTCCTAACCCCTACAAAATTTGTTTTCCTCATGGACATTTATTGTTTGGGCACATATTATTTCCTCTTTGGCAGTGATTTATTTTTTTAAATTATACCTACGAAAAAGAAAGCACAATATTCATTAAGTAAGTTTTTAAAATCTTTGTTGGACTTAATATATCTTTGTGTTTCCATTCCTGGGACCATTAAGATAAATGACAGAAGGGAGGGAAAAGCTTTAGAAACTTCACTATGTATAAGTTATAAATTTTATTTCATATTCTCTTGCCTATTGTTAAAAGTAAATGAAAATTTTGAGGTATTCATTAAAATCAATATATGTCCTAAAATTCATCATCTTTACTCTTTACTGCTTTCATTTTTGAGATAACATCTCTCAAGCAACATATTGTAATCCCACTCACAGTCCCACAGAGATGTCTGTTTCATTAGAGTATTATCTCTGTCCAACGTGTGCTGAAATCACTTTGTACTGCCCAGAGTATATTGGAAATACTTTGCCCATTTGGTCACCAGATATAGTCAGCTTAAATGGAGATCCTGGAGTTGCTTTATCCTTGTTTTTTTTTTCTTTTTAAACCACCCAGCCTATCCTGGGAATTCCAGCTCTATCCTGGCTGCTTATGTCAAGATTATAATCAGGTAGGCAGCAACATTTGTACAATACCTTGCTAGAGGGTCACTATAAAGATAAATTTTTCAAATTCTTTAGAGCAAAACATCTAGAGACATAGCCTACAAAGGAAAAAACAAGGGTCCAGAAGGAAAAGTTAGCAGAATAGGCTGTAATACATTATCCCTAGCTATGGAAAAGGGGAAAACCTCCATTAAAAGAGTGAAGGCATTTGAAGGCAGTCCCATCTCCGTATAAACATGCTAATGATAGATTTAACAAGCAAAGGACATTTCAGATGGGATTCCTCAATTGGATGCACTTGGTTGCCTAGAATTTCATTTTGAGATATGATTGACATATAGCATTGTATTACTTTCAGGTATAAAACATATTCAATATACATATATATTACAAAATGATCATCACAATTCTAGTTAATGTTCATCACATAGTTACCATATTTTTCTTTTGATGAGAACTTTTAAGATCTACTCTCTTAACTTCCAAATATTCAATCTAGTATTGTTAGCTATAGTTATCATCTTGTACATTACAACCCCAGAACTCATTTTATATGTATAAGTTTGTACCTCTTGACCCCCTCCCACTCATTTTGCACACCCCCACACCCCGGCCACCAAACTGTTGCCTAGAATTTCTTATGGAAAGAAAGAAAACCCTGGGATATATAGATTCATGGCACATGGCTCCTTGGAAAATATCACATAACATATGAAATGAACTGAGTATAAAACAGAGACAGATCATGATGAGATAGCTCTCTTACGTACAAGTGAACTGTATATTTGACTTAGAGAGCTCATGTATTAGTTTTGTTGCTGTAAAAAATTACCACAAACTTAGTTGCTTAACAACACAAAGTTTTTAAACTTACATTTTTGTAGGTCAGAAATCTGATACACATCTCACTGGGTTAAAATCAAGGAGTCAGCAGGGCTGCATTCCTTTCTGAAAGCCCTAGGAAAGGGCTTCATTTCCATTGCCTAGCAGCCTCTAAAAACTGCCTACATTAGCTCACGGTCTCATTCCTCCATGTTTTCTCTGATCTCTGCATCTGCCTTCCATTTTTAAGAACCTTTGTGATTACATTGAATCCACCTGGAAAATCCAGGCTAATCTCCATATCTTAAAGTCAGCTTGCCAGGAGCTCGGCTGAGCTGGGGTTGGGGTGGGGGTGGGGAGCTGACCTGCCAGGTGTCAGAGTAGTCAATTAAAGACAATGAGCCAAAATAAAGAGTAGAGCCTTTAATCTTTCACTACGATGGTGCAAGCAAGAGTCTAAACCTGGAGAAAGTGCAGACTTCTCTCCCTCCCGTTTCCCTCCATGGAATGGCATACCTGTGGAAGAGTAAGGTGGGTTAGCACAGACGTGAGCATTGTCCTACTGCCAAGGAAGCCCCAGACAGAAGGTTCTAGCAATTTTATGCCCTTGAGGCCTAGAGAAGGGAAAGAAGGGAGAGCTAGGAGTGAAAAAGTACAGAGTCAGAGTTGTAAAGTGTCCCTTCATAGTTTCCTCCTCCTCCTTCCATAAGGAGGCCTTGTCAGAAGTACCTGAGGACGTCCTTTCCTCAAGAGACCCCTGAATGCAGTACCTGGGATAGGAATGAGAAAAAAAAAACAAGGCAGCATGGTCAGCCAAAGGGGTCTGAGTTCTTGACTGCAATTCTTTTCAGAAACTCCAATGTATTGGCTGTGAGTCAACTATATAATTGCCCATGACTGAGTCTGAAAAATCACACACAGGTTTTTTGGCCAGGAAGCAGACACCTTACAGCTGATTCATAGCCTTGATTCCATCTGCAAAGTAATTCCCCTTTTCTATGTAACCCACCAAATTCACAGATTCTAGGATTAAGGATACAGATACCTTTGGGGACCCATTATTCTGCCTACCATACCTGACATATAAATCTGGACAAGTACATATAACAAGCAGAAATACATAATAAAGAATGAAGCAGATATTAATGAAATTAATGTCATGAAAATCAACAAAGTCAGGAGTTAATTCTTTGTAAAAGTCAACAAAATAACAAAACTGTCTAGATTGACCGAGAAAAAAATGAAAGACAAATTATTAAAATCAGGAATTCAAGAGGAAAATCATCATCAATCTACAGAAATAAAACAATTATAAGGGAATACTATGAACAACTGCATGCCAAACAATTTGATTCCTATATAACTTACTAATTTATATTGTTTTGGATGAAATGGACAAATTACTAGAAAGACACAAACTACCAACACTGACTCAAGAGAGAAGGTAAATAGACCTACGACAGAAAAAGATGAGGGATTAGTTATTTTAAAACTACCCACAAAGAAAAGCTCAGGCCCAAATGTCTTCACTCATGAACTTTGCCAAACATTTAAGGAAGGAGGAACACTTCCCAACTCATTCTATGTGGCCGCTAATATACTGATACCAAACAGAAAAAAATTCATCATACACAAAATAAGACAAGTACAGACCAATATCTCTTATGAATAAAGACACAAAAATTCCCATCAAACTATCAAACCAATCCAGCAACAAATTAAAAAAGAAATATGCACCATAACTTATTTATTCCAAAAATGCAAGGTTGTTTTACCATTTGAAAATCAATTAATGTGATACAATATATCAACAGAATAAAGGCCAAACACCTCATGATTATCTTAATAGATGCTGAAGGATTTGCCAAATTCTATGTCCCTTCATAATTAAAAATATCAAATAAACTAGGAATTCAAAAGAACCTGTTTGATCTGATAAAGGGATCTATGAAAGTTCCACAGCTAACATTATACTAAATGATGAAAGACTGAATGCTTTCACCTAGTGTCATAATAAAACAAAGATGTGTTTTCTTGCCGCTTCTATTAAACATTGTACTGGAGATTTTAGCCAGGTTAGTTAGGCAAGAAAATGAAATAAAGGCAGCCATATTGGAAAGTAAGAATAAAACTATCTCTATTTGCAGATAAAATGATCTTATATAGAGAAAATTCTAAGGAATCTACTAAAATACTATTAGAAAAAATAAATTCAGTGAGGTTACAGAATATAAGATCAAGATAAGAAATTGATTGTATTTCTATACACTAGCAATGAACAACCCAAAAATGAAATTAAGCAAACATTCTTATTTTCAATAACATTAAAAATAATAAAATAACTAAGAGTTATTAAATTAAAATTAACAAAATAAGTGACAATTCATATTGTGACAATCACAACACAATGTTGAAAGAAATTAAAGACCTAAATAAATGGTAGGACACCCTGTTCTTTCTCCCTGAAAGTATGGAAGACTCATACTTCTTTTTTTTTTCCCTTGGGTTATTTTTTGTTATTTAAATTCAATTAATTAAATATAGTGTATTATTAGTTTCAGAGATAGAGTTCAGTGATTCATCAATCCCATATAATACCCAGTGCTCATTACATCATGCGCCCTCCCCAGTGTCCATCACCCAGTTACCCCATCCCTTACCTTCCCTGCCCTGCAGCAACCTTCAATTTTTTTCCTAGGCTTAAGAGTCTCTTAGGGTTTGTCTCCATCTCTGATTTTGGGAAGACTCATACTTCTTTTTTTTTTTTTTTTTTTTT